>NC_089742.1:163917-203917 GCF_040412425.1 Macrobrachium rosenbergii | reverse complement strand
TTATATAACAAGGAAAATCTGAATTTTAGTTTTACAAGGAGAGTTTCATAACCGTTGCCTCGAATATGTACAGACACCTGTATTTATGATATTTTTTTACCTGAAAAATACTTATCTTGACATAATTGATGGCGTAGTTACTATTTTCAATCACTCACGTGTGTTCACATTTAAATGTAACACATTCAGTGGTCCCGAAAATCGCTAAGTATGCGTCCAAAGAGCAGAAAGTCAGTGTGATAAAAGAACATAGAATATATAAGCAGAATGAAATACTGAAATGAAAGTAGTAATTGAAGGATGATGAATAAGTAAACAAACAGAATTAGTGAGTGCATTTCTAAATAGTAGTTACCGAACTCGTCAAAAAGGCAATGACGACAATGGACCTAGCATGCTTCTCCTTGGGTTAAGTTCATTTACTATCACTACCTACTATCAAATAATGGGTAACTATTTAACCTACTCTAAGGACAACACAAAGCTATGTCACGTGTCCTTTAAAAGCTGTTAAGAACCATCCGCAGCTTATCTTTACATCTTTTTCTTCGGCTCAGTGCTGCTATAAAGTCCATCACTATACCGACAATCGAGAAAGACAAAATCCAAAGTGGGTTTTCCATTAATTTTTTCTAAGTTGTCTGAAATACTTTTCCAAATCTCGCCACTTCTATTGCTAATGTTTTCCACGAAGTACTTCCCAGATAATGATACTCCAACATCATATTTGTAACGCTGTCTATTACAGAGAAATATATTGCTATTAGTTCTAACAGTTGCAGGCCAATCTACTGTACCATCTGCGAGTGCTCCCAAAGGTTACAGATAAGCTCCTATAGAAATTCCTGAAACCTTATTACTTGCTTCCTGGCAGACATTTTGCTTGCAGGAAACAAACAGGTACTTTTTATGTACTTGTGTACAAATATTATAAAGATTTTTAAGACCAAATTAGCAATGGATATGAAGCTGCTGTTTGGTTTAACAGAAATGTGAAATTGATATATGAACTGGAAATAATTAGTTTAATTTTTTAAAATAAAACGTTCATGTTGACATTAAGCAACGCATAGCAACACAAGCAACTAGGGTTTTGTAGTTCAAAGAGAATTAATTAGATCTAAAAAATCATTTATACCTACTGTATAATAAATATTAATTTCTTAAAAGGAGGATGATTATGACGTCAATGAAGGTAACGCATGTAAATATTAAAGCTTTTGGTTCCTCTCTTGCTGACTACGTTCACTTTAGCTTCTTATCTTTCCTACAGTCCGCATAAATATTCTTAAGAGCTGTATCGTTATTCTAACTACGATAACATAACTAAAGTTACTCTAGCGATGTAATATTTTTTATAACCAAGTAAAATGTTTACTTGGAAAAGATAGAGTAAGGCTACCAAACGAAAATGTCCTTGAAGTGTATAAGAAGAAGGATGTACAAGAATGTTTTATGACAAAAAAAAAAAAATACTGGATACCATTGACCTCCCTCACAATAAGCTATCGATTATGATATATTTGTTGTTACATAAATACATAATGTATATAAAAATAGCACAAAATGTTTATCTATGAGATTAGTCTTTGATTTTACTTATCTTACAGAAGGTAGCAAGATAAGAATAGTAATACGTGCATTTCATGTTTGTAAGCTTAAATTTCAACTCAATGGCCCCTGTGGGCTTGTATTATACGGACAGGAGTTTATCCCTGAACAATTTCATTTTCGATTCCTTTGCATTATCCTAAGAATCAGCTTAGGAGCCTTTTACACTAAATGTCAGGTATTTGTAACAACATAATACAAGAAAATGCCCCAGTTTGAAAACATGGAAAAATGTAAAAAAACTTTTAAAAATTGTTTTTTCTATGGATTAAAGTTTTTTTCATCTTATTCTCTTCAGAATGTTATCTTGACCTAAACATCTCATGTCTAAAAACGCCTACAAATTTTATTTACGCGTGGAAAAATATTTCTCTAACCACCGGATGGAATATTCAGAATTTTTTTCCTTGTTACAATAATTTTAGCATTGCCTATAATTAAGGAACTTTTAATTTTAAAGACAGAGTTTTCATGCAATTAAAAGAGATGGCATTAAATTTTATTTATTATTTTTTTTTTTTGCAGTGGATACTATATTATGGAAACGAAGTTGGGAATAACAGGCAGCTATTTATTTTATTTCCATAAATCTAACAAAAATATTAACAAGTAAATAAATTATGTAAAATATAAGTCCATTTGAAAGTTTGTGAAGCTTCCCCTTTCCCCTTCTTATTCGTTTTCCTTTTCTTTCCTTGCGACTCCTTGTCGTCGACCGCTCTCATTAGGACGAAATATTGTTGCCATAAAGAGAGCAACTTGGTTCCATAACGTCCATATTAAATAACTTCATGTGAGGCATAACGCTCTAATTTCCTCTGTGCGTCAATCATCCCGGAAACGGAATTAGTCCCGGCTGAGATCTCCCATTAACTGAGAATTTTGGGAAGTTAACGATGATAACATTTGTAATAATTTGGTAGTGACACCAGCAAACAGGAAAATTCTTTTAGTTAATGTGTGGCGAGGGACATGGTAAATGCATTTACTTCCCGAGAAAAAAAAAGTGTAGATGATACGGAACATACCATACTGGGATAATGTAATTGAGATTTCTGTATTATAGCTGAGTACTTGAGAGTGAAAATAGATATCATCACTTCTAGCCCCACACAAGCCCACACATCACATATAATATATATTACATATGCATTACACACACACACACACACACACACACACACACACACACACACATATATATATATATATATATATATATATATATATATATATATATATATATATATATATATATGTGTGTGTGTGTCTGAACTTAATCTGAGAAAAATTGGCTCTAAAGGATGTTAACCATGTAGTTGTTATTGAAACATACAACTGACATTACTTCCCCTAGCGTGCTCTATGTTGGCTATGAACCACAGTCAATTACACAGGAGCTCAACAGGCAAAATCACTGAAGCATGAGGTTATCTGCACAAATGATGGCAGAAGTGGACGAGTTTATGTGATTTCAACTTTATATATATATATATATATATATATATATATATATATATATATATATATATATATATATATATATATATATATATATATATATATATATATATATATATATATACAGGCATCTAAGGAGGGGGCGTATATGCCATATATAAAAAAAACATAAAATGTTGCTCTAGTCATGCTCTTCATCTAAGGAGAGAGGGCGTATATGCCAGAGAAAAAAAAAACATAAAATGTTGCTCTAGTCATGCTTCTTCCAATGGTATGACTTATAAGCACCATTATCTATAAGAGCTATTCTAGGTTGAAAACCAATTTTTTTCATCCGAAAGATTATGGCCAAAATTTGCTCCGCAGTTAATTAGAAAGGGACTTATGCTACTCGACTCGGTAAAAGGATACGGAAATACACGCAGTGGCACTCGCGCCTTCTTGACGGCCAATCAGGATGCCCGACTTGGGCTGCTTTGGCAGAGTAGAGTAATTCCCGCCAATCAGTGGCTTCGTACCTTCACACTTTTAAAGTACTTCCAAGACCACGTGAATGTTTACAGGTCGCTTAGTGTATTGCACTCGTGTTTTTCACTGTTTTTTACGTAAATTCAGCGTGATTAGTCATAATGGCTGATGATAGTGATAGCTCTGTGCATGGGGAAGATCCTGTGAGTGACCTTAAAACCCTTTGCCTGTACATAGCTCCTGTAAAGCAAGAGTATTTCCGGCAAATTATTGCTGCACAGGGTACCCTCCCCGCCCCCTCCTGAGCCTGCAGCTAAACAAGGCCCCCAGTCGTCGTGAGCAAGATGAATTTTCAGAGGACAACGATGATGAGGTGCAGGAGAATCTTTTTGACTACTAAGTCAAATCAGTGGGGGGAGGGGGGGAGGGAGGGGGGGCGCCTTTGGAGCAGATGCAAGATCTTTGGGAGGGTGAGTGTTATTATCATTAATTATTTTGTTTTATTGCCATTTCATTAACGTTTTTGTCCTTGTTCATTCAATTTACAGTCTTATTTTTTTTCTAATGCTTAATCATTGCTTTAGGTAAGATTGTGTTTGTTGTTTTTGTGTTTGCTTGCATGCATGCAATTATTATTATCTTATTCCAATATTATTTTGTGGCGATCGATGTGTTACAAAATATTCTTATTTTACATTTATTTTTCTAACAATGTTTTTTCAATTGTACTGTTTAATGTTCATACTATGAAAATGCTGTTTGCCTGTGCTCCCTTAAGGCAAATTAGGGAATTCTTAGGGTTAGGTTATTAAAATGAAACAACGTAACAATAAAAAATACCTTTATTGTTTTTTTTTTTTTTACTTAAAACTATAAATTCCTTCCATTTTGCTATTTTGCGTATGATTTTACGAGGGCTTTGCACCTGCAATACATATTAGGGACTTCTGAAGGTTGAGGGATTAAAATGAAACAACGTAATAAGAAAAAATGCCTTTATTTTTATTATATTTTTTTCTCTTAAATTCCTTCCGCTTTGCTATTGTGCGTATGTTTTGACGCGCGCTTGCGAATCTGGAATACAATTTTAGGACTTTGGGGGTAGTGGGGGTCGGAATGAAACAACTATCTACCAAGAAAGTATTTATTTCTAAATTACAACATAGAAAAATAATCTTTCTTTATTGTACTATTTTGCGAGAGTTTTTACGCGCGCATGCGCGCCAATAATGCAATAGGGATGCGAGGGGTTATGGTGAAATGATTTTATAGCAAAAAATCTTTACTGTCATTTACAACCACAAAAATATTAATGATTTTATTTTATTGTCTGCTTTGATGCGCGCTTGCGTGCGCGCAACCCATTCCCAAACAAATTTTGGGGGTCTGTAAAAATTCCAACATCATCATCTATAACTTGCCGCAAGTTTCATCTTAATATCTTTAATGGTTTTCCTGCTACAAACTTTTAACTTTAACCATTTGTTTCTCCTTTTCTATGGCCTTTTTGTATTTGTTAAAAAATGGCATATTGGCCCCTATCTCCTTATACGCCTGAATGCGTGTGCGTATGTATATGTTCCAGCATAACTCTGAAATGCACTGAGCAATTTCAACCAAACTTGGTACTGTATACATAAGACTTACTATCTGGGGAAAGAATACTGTGGGGGTAATACATCACTGGTGCCAAAGGGGGTTGGGGGTGGGAAGGGGGCTCATGTAAAAATAACTGAAAAAGACAGAAATTAGTGCCTAATCCATAGTTTTTGAGGTTGCTGAGATGAATACTGACACTCCCAATGCCCTTAAGTCCAAGTTCGGCCCCGATAGGAAGAGTGGATGAGAAAGGGTGGAGAGGGGGTATTACGTAAAAATAACTGAAAACAACAGATATTGGTGTTCAATCCATAGTTTTCAAAGTCGCTGAAATGAATAGTGAAACTCTCGATGCATTTTGAGTCCAAGTTCAGCCCTGATAAGAAAAGGAGAGGTGGGGTGGAGAATTGGTAAAATATAAAATATCAAAATTGCTGGGCAGTATACCTGAAGCAACTATCTTAACAAGAAAGGGAGAGAGTGAGAGAGAGAGAGAGAGAGAGAGTTTAGAGAGAGTTTTCGGTTTTCATTCAGTGTTTTCCCCAGGCAGTGCAGGGTTGATCAGCTTATATATATATATATATATATATATATATATATATATATATATATATATATATATGGATATATATATATATATATAAATGGATGGATGTGTGTGTATGTATGTTTCTACATAGCTCTAAAACCCATTGGGTAATTTCAACCAAACTTGGTGTACATATAACTTACTATCTGGGATAGAATACTGTTGGGGTAAGGCATCACTGGCACGAAAGGGGGTAGGGGTGGGAGCCGGTGACATGTAAAAATAACCGAAAACAACAGATATTAACGTCTAACCATAGTTTTCGAGGTCATTGAGATTAACAACGACACTCCCGATGCAATTCAAGTCGAAGTTCAGTCCCGATAAGAAGGGGTGTTGGGTTGGGTTGAGAATGGGAGAAAAATAAAATGTAAAAAATGAGAGATGTTAGTGTCTAATCCATAGTTTTTGAGGTTGCTGAGATGAATAGTGACACTCCCAGTGCCCTCTAAGTCCAAGCTCAGCCCTGATAAGAATGTGGGGTGAGAAGGGGTGAAATATAAAATGTCAAAAATGCAGGGCTGTGTAATTGAACCAACTATCTTAACAGGAAAGAGAGAGAGAGAGAGAGAGAGAGAGAGAGAGAGAGAGAGAGAGAGAGAGAGAGAGAGAGAGTGAGAGAGAGTTTATTGTTTGTCATTCAAAGTTTTTGTTTTTTAGTGCTGGGTTGTTTGTCATTCAAATTTTTGTTTTTGCAGGCAGTGCTATATATTGGTCAGCTAGTATATATATATATATATATATATATTTTTATATATATATATATATATATATATATATATATATATGGATATCACCGAAGGGAATTTATATATGATAAATGAAAGGTATTGTGTGACATGGACAAGTGGGCGGCCGCCATCAAGATGGCGGCGGTGTTGACATTACATCATTAAGGCATTTAGGTATATAGGATCTTGCATTCTGGAACCTACCTAAATTATATATATAGCCATATATATATATATATATACATGTAGCTCTCTCTAACTTTCAATTTTTCATTGTGAAACATATTGTATATATCGAAATGAGTCCCCTTTTTGGTGACTTTTTCAATAAATTCATATTTCCTGTTACACTAATCTTATATGTAAAAGTGGATTTTTGTATGTTTGTGCACTATAGAAATCCGAACTGCTTGACCGATCTAGACAAAATTTGGCACGTGGCTATCATTTAACCCAACTTATCCAGGCTACTGTGTCTTTTATCCACGTATTAAGGCATTCAAGTAGCTGCTGGCTCAACCAGATGGGCAAGATATATGGTGACAGCATTTCCCTTTTTTTTATTAATTCAAATATAATTCGTTTGTTTCTTCTTTGTTCTTACCTTTGGATTCCATTATAACTACTGCTTTGTGACGTCACGGTGACGTATTTCGTTATAAAGTCGGTTTAAATGAGGTTTGGAATAATATTAGAAAGAGAGAAAAGGCTTCATTCGAAAGTTTCCGTCTTCCTCATTTGCACATGAATAGTAGCTGCTAGCTCAACCCAACGTGCAAGGTGTATGGTGACAGTATTTGCTTTTATTTATTCGTCCAAATGTAAATTTCCTCATTAATTCGATCGTTTCTTCTTTGTTTTTGCCTTCGGAATTTGTTATAGCGACTACTTCATAACATCTCGATGGCGTATTTCGTTATAAAGTCAGTTTAAATTACGTCTGGAATAATAATAATAATTATTGAGTGATTTGGTAACAATACTTCACTACATACTAAGGCTGTGTATTCATGATAAGGTTTATCTGTCAGTTCTCCCATGACTGTTCTACGGATGAGCGTCCATATGAAAAAAGTAGAACTCAGTCAGTCAGACCATCAACAAAAACATAAACAGAAAAAAGCACAAACACTTAGATGATCACACACACTATCAAATAAGTCCACCATTTCGATTTTTTCTACTACTAGGCTTAATGATTATACTCCCATTTCTTCCTTGAGTTTCTGAAGTTTCGTACAGTAGAGAGTTAGTAGTACGTTAACATACACTGAAGCCAATATGAATTCGTGCAAATTGCTGAAGACAGATCCTTGCACGATTCTCCTCTGCTTTGCTGTGCAGTGCATTTCATGTAGTCAATAAAAGTTCCATGTGTTGTTGCAAGGGAGACAGGCCTTCTCCCTCCCGCCCTCCCACACCCAAACACACAGACACACCTGAGTATGAATCGTAGAAATAAGATATTTTTTATTGATTTTCTTTGTCCAGTGGAGATACGTTTGATTATCTTATAATAGAAGAACACAACTTCCCCTCCCACTTCCCTCGCCTCTATCTTCCCCTCATCCTCCCCTCCCCCTCCCAATTCCTCCTCCCCCTTCCCTCTTCCCTTCTTTTTCCCCTCCTTCTCCCCTCCCCATCCCCCTTTCCCTTCATCCTCCCTGCCCCCTTCCCACACCCTATCCATCACCTCCCCATCCCCTTCCCCTCCACCTCCCTCTCCTCATTCCCTCTTTCCTTCCCCTACCCGTAGACTGCCATTCAGAGTTTTCCCAGACAGCACCGGGCTGGTCAGCTAGTAGACAATATTTTCAATGTACTGATGAAAAGCAAGTTCATTACTATAATTATTGATGATACTGTCACATCTTAGTTTTAATGTTCACTTGGTCTCCACGTAAATTATCGCTAGACAAATTTTTCATTCGTGACCGATCTACTCCATGAGAGAGAGAGAGAGAGAGAGAGAGAGAGAGAGAGAGAGAGAGAGAGAGAGAGAGAGAGAGATGTACCAACTGTATTTTTTAATAAGCCATCGGCTCTGGAATATCGCTGCAGAGTACTTTTTAATCTCCTGAAGCTTTAAAAATCAATTAATTCATGAAACTCTTTGAAGGAAGTGAAAAATGTCCATATGCAAATAAATGCATGTCCAATGTGCTACTGACAAATCAGAATTTTTTTTTATCCATTAGCCTCATTACAGCCTAGTGGTCATTAATGAAATTATAAAAATGTTCATTTCCACCTCTAGAAATTTATGCTGAAAAGACCTGGGCCTTCATTTTATATATATGTACAATCACTCAAAAATGTTTTGCAACATACTTCGTATATATTTTTCGGACAACATACTTCAAAATAATAGCGACATCTGGCGCTATTTGGCACCCAGTACGAGAAATTACCCGCAGTTTCCCTTAAACAGGACTTTTTCTGATAATGTTGACTGTTGTCATGCTTTACTTGATTAAAGGATGTTACTTTAAAACTTCAGAGGTCATCGCTATTCTTATGTTTTAATATTTTCCTCTCCAAATGCCATCACTATCGTTGTTTTATCTCCTTCACATGTGTGAACTTTGTAGACATAGGCCTACGACTGTTATAAGTAGAACTTTTAGCCTTATTAACGTCAACAAATACGACTTTTGTAAAGATTTGCTTGCACATTATTATTAATCAAATTTTTGAATGACCAATCCTATGTATATTGTGAACTAGTGAAACTTAATATAAAATATACTGAACTAGACTAACAGATTTCACGTCTATTTTTGTAATACATAGAATATAAATATATACATATATACAAACATATATATATATATATATATATATATATATATATATATATATATATATATATATATATATATATATATATATATATATATATATATATATATATATATATATATATATGATATATATGTGTGTGTGTGTGTGTAATTTCTCATTTTCTTTCATTGTTACTTAAGCCTATCATTTTGATGCCTCTTATGAAGTTAACTGAATATATAATGCCTATTTTTGTATTTCTTATTATCTAAGTTTCTAAAGAATTAAAATTAGCATGAAGTTCAACATTAATTTAGTTATTGTTAAATGCCAGCAGTGAAGAAGACTACCATGCTCATCAGTGGAGAATGTTTCCTCCTCATCGCAAAAGATGACTCTTACAGAAATCATCGGCCACTGGATTATATTGTAGCGCAAACCCTAACCTCTATTCTTTGTGCTTCTCTGATATGAAGTGTTTCTTGGCAGGAATGTGATGAAATAATATCTTGGTCTCATGTAGCCTGTTACGAATGGTTTGAGCAGCAACTTGAAAGGAGAGCGTAATGTTCTCTCTTTATAGCAACACCGGTTGTCAGGGGGGAGTTAGGCGGAGCTCCTTGATGCCTCCTTCAGTGATCATCCGATGATGATCCTTAATAGTAGTGCAACAATGGGGTCGTCCTCCACTTTTTACAATGAATTTATCATATTTCCTCGTTCTCTCTGTTGCTGTATCCGTCTATACATGGCTGTTTTATTTACGCTAAGCTGCCGAGCAATATCTATGATAGAAACATTAGTCTTATGCAAGCTAATGTGGTGCGGCTGAGTCTGTTGCCCATCTTATCGGTGCAAGTGACGAGACAGTTTAGTTTAACTTTGCTGCCCGAATGTGGAGTAACACGATAACATACGACGTTATGAGATTTTTTCTTCTTTGTTTTTGACAATGATAATGGTTGAATTCTTTCTTGCTTTATTTATATATAATTTCATTGATGATTATTCAATATTGTTTTATTAGTCAATAAGCTTTTATCTGGGTTCGAAATATAGTTTCTTCTTTGACTCTTTTGCCCAATCATCTGAAGTGAAATTTTTTCAAAATGTTTCGTCATTTTTCGTAATATGAATTTTTCACTCACCATTCTTTTTTATATTGTTAACCGTATGATTAATAACCAAAATCGAATAAGAAAATTACATTTCCTTGTAAATATCAAACGAACAAATTACTGTCAGGTGAACGAAAACTTCTGGAACATGTTGCAAAACATTTTTGAGTGACTGTACTTGTACATATTTCTTTGCATATATATACGATATATATATATATATATATATATATATATATATATATATATATATATATATATATATATATATATATAGAGGCCTATACTTGTACATATTTCTCTGCATATTCGTGTGTGTGCACTCGTGCTTGTATATCCTAAAGATATGAACCATATGGCTTTATATGATATGCTGTGATGGCCCAGAAAGGAATAATAAGCTGCAAACGCTTTAATGTTTAGATTAATGTTGTGGAAGATTGTGCGCGTTTTATATAAGCGCTTCCATTTATAATATATATATATATAATTATATATATATATATATATATATATATATATATATATATATATATATATATATATATATATATATATATATATATATATATATATATAACATTTCCCTTTAAACCTGACCCTATTCCAGACGTTTCATTACAACTTTTACTTGACAGATTCGGGAATACATCTGCCAATAATAAAATTTTACTGGGACGTCTACATCATAATCACAGTTTACAATACTGACATTTCTAGGTCAATTCTTCAAATATCAGGAGTTTGTAAACGTAACCAAAACTCTAAGACAAGAACACAAAAAAATAAATTTTGAAAAGCAAATTACTTTCCCGAAGGAAACTTCATTATTTCTACTGATGAATATCAAGATGGTGTCACTTAGTTGTACGTATCAGTGATGAATCTTATTTCTCGCCATTTCCAAATAGGTGAAAATTCCACAAAATAAAGGATTCGCAATGATATGACATCTAACACACACACACGTATAAATATGCGTGAGTGTGTGTGTGTGTGTGTGTGTGTGTGTGTGTGTGTGTCTATCTGTCAGTGTTAGTCACTAATAAATAAATGCGCGCAATGAAAACGCTCTAAAAGGCTACTATTTAAAGAGATACTGGAGGCTACTGCTGTTTAAAGAGATACTAAAGGCTATTGCTACTCAAAGAGATACTAAAGGCTACTGCTATTTAAAGAGATACTAAAGACTCCTGCTATTTAAGGATACTAAAGGCTACTGCTATTTAAAGAGATACTAAAAGCTACTGCTACTTAAAGATATACTAAAGGCTACTGCTATTTAAAGAGATACTAAAGGCTACTGCTAATTAAAGAGAAACTAAAGTCTATTGCTATCTAAAGAGATACCAAAGGCTACTGCTATTCAAAGAGATACAAAAGGCTACTGCTGTTAAAGAGATACTAAAGACTACTGCTGTTTAAAGAGATACTGAAGGCTACTATTGTTCAAAGAGATACTAAAGGCTACTGCTATTTAAAAAGATAGAGATGCTAAAGGCTCCTGCTATCTAAACAGATACTAAAGGCCACTGCTATTTAAAGAGATAGAGATACTAAAGGCTACTGCTATTTAAAAAGATACAGTCTCAAAGTGTTTAACTAAACTGGGACTCAATTAACCTTCAACTGTGTTTTTTTTTCTCCAGTTGGACTAAACGGCTGTCAAGGCTAAAGCTGCAATCTTTCAAAATGAAGGAATTTATCAAATAAATTTCCGTCAAATGAAAATTGTTTCCCATTTCATTTAACATTGCTATGCCTTCCTTGACCTGAAAATAACGTTGTGAGAAATTATCATTTAAATGCCACCTATAAATGCTGCTGAAGAAAATAAGTGATTTCAAAAGGAATATATATATATATATTTTACCTATCATATATATATATATAATAAATAAATATATATATTTATATCTTATATATATATATATATATATATAATTATATATATATGAAACATATTACATATCCTTTCCCAGTTCATATATATATATATATATATATATATATATATATATATATATATATATATATATATATATATATATATATATATATATATATATATATATATATATATATATATATATATATATATATATATATATATATATATATACATATATATATATATATATATATATATATATATATATATATATATATATATATATATATATATATATAATTGATCCCTAATGAAGAGATCTCGTAAAGTCAAGAACGACATACACAGGAAAGCAAAGTTTTACTGATAAAGAAACAAATAAAGCCACAAGGTCTGGGTGAATCCATAAACAGTCTGTTTTGAAAGACTACAATATTCTCCAGCTTAATGTAGGTTTTTATACGGATTTCTAAAAATATAAAAATCTGACATATTTCTGTGAAAAGAAACGTGTTACATTTTTTTATACAAGCAGATAGGCTTACTTTAAAAGAGACCCTACATGGTCTTTATAAATATATATATATATATATATATATATATATATATATATATATATATATATATATATATATATATATATATATATATATATATATATATATTATTTCTCTGATGCACACGTGATGTCAACTATATTGAGACACTCACTCCTCGAACCTTTTAAATCTCCTGTTACCCTCAAGGCTAAAACTCTGAAGGAAATAAAGCAACTTATTACTATGTTGTTCCTCTTATTTTCCTTTGCCGGCAGACGTTTCGGTCATTAACTCGCGGCTATCATCAGGGCTACACTAGAACTACATTGTAGATCTAATGTATGAAGCCATACAGAAAACATAAACCTGTAATTCAGCCCATCAGCTTACAAAGGAAAATGGCAAGTTCTTCCACATTAAAATACAAGATTAGAAAACACGTATTAACAGGAATCAAATTAAACTTTCATCTTTTCGGGAAAGATGACTACTATAATCAAAGAAGCAAGGAAACAAATACAGCAGCCTAATTCTTAGCAAAGACCAAAAAAAAGCCCCTTTTTTTCTGGCCATGAAAAAGCAATCTTCACTGCTACAAACATTCAGGCCTAAAGAATAATGGCAGTAAGCCCATGGTTATCTAAAAATGAAAACTGAGAGTTCCTTTTCTGAAATAAATTCAGAGCAACTTTATTTTCAGTTCCTGAAAATTCTCAATACCCGGTGGACCTACAGGATACCAGATACATTAAGTATTTTTTTAACTTTCAATGGAAAAATCTCTCCTTTTACATAGTAATACAAATTCACGCCAGCCTCTTCATCATCCAGCGGATTCTGCAGCGTAGACAAGAACTAAGGAAAGTGATCCCCGAGACAAAAAATTCTGGACGCGTTATTCCAAAGTGAAGAAGTTCAGATTTCTAATGCAGATTCAAAATTGATATATATGAGACTGTATTCATTTGTGTGTCTGTTGGTATGTGCGTTTCCTTCATTATCTTTAACTTGGCATATTTTTTACTTTGACATAATTCTGCTGATGTCAACATAAAAATGCAAAGCAAGAACATCTCCCATCGCGAATTTCTTTTCACCGAAAATTTGCCAAATTTCCAAGATACAAACACTTTCATTCTCCGTTTTACCTTCGGCAATCTCATTTTTACTCCCAGAATCTGACTGGCTCAAAACCATTATGTTCTCATCTTTCTTTTTTTTCACTTCCACAAATAAGATACTTTCTTTTTTTTTAATGATTTGAGATGGTTTGGGCTACATAAAAATGACATTATTTGGATTGAATCATTTCTCTATATCGATTTCTTTGTCTATAACAGAAATGCCCTCCTGACTAAAATGTAACAGCAAGGTTAAGCAAGGAACCAGTTTTTTCTCTTTTTTTGCTCTCACAAATCACAGCCAACACTCAAGTTCTGGAGAGAATTATAATATTTACTGTACTTAAATGGATTTAACTATTTTGACAGAAATCCCTTTTATAATTATGTAACATTCTGTGAGATATCAAATAATATAAAAAATACAAAAAATCATACCTGAATTAGCTAAGTACTGGTGTCATAAACTTTACATACTTTTTTGAAGAAAATTTCTAAAACGCTCTAATACCCGTCTGTCCGTCCGTTTCATATTACTCTGAAGTGAATATCCACATTCCTTATTCCTCGGTGAAGATTATAGCATCTCTCTCTCTCTCTCTCTCTCTCTCTCTCTCTCTCTCTCTCTCTCTCTCTCTCTCTCTCTCTCAAGTGAATATCCTGAATTCTTATCGTACAGTGATATTTCTCTCTCTCTCTCTCTCTCTCTCTCTCTCTCTCTCTCTCTCTCTCTCTCAAGTGAATATACTGAATTCTTATCGTACAGTGAGGGCACGGACTCTCTCTCTCTCCGCATTTGTTCTCTTCTAACTCAATTTCCCTATTGTAAAAGAAATGATATCCAAAAGTAAAAAAAGATAAAAATGGAAAAATAAAGGAAAACTTCACCCCCAGCAATTCCAGACGGCATCATCTAAAAAAAACTAACTCGAAAGCGGGAATCGGCGTAATGTTCCTACAATTCGGAATCGACCCCACATATCCCACGACGCCATACGATTTTCACGAGCTAAACGAGAGGAAAGAAGGGCATTTCCTTACAATATGACTCTTTCTTACTTTTTTTTTTTATTCCCTCGAGCAATTTCGTTCGTTTTGGGGAGATAAGTGCCGTTACTCAAATCAAAAGAATGGTGCGCGGGTAATAATCTCATGCGAATTCTTTAGTTTCAAAACTGATTCAAAAAGGTATGCCTGTATACACGTATGTATATATGTATGTCTTAGTAGCTTAGTTATGCATGTCTTTTTACAGGTTAGAGCAATAAACGTTACGTGAAACTTCCTTTTTGAAAGCTCATATAAAAGTAAATATATGAGCCATATTCATCCATTAAGATACTTAATTGATACGCGAATGTAATCCTTAACATTATAATAAAACTTAGACAAGATTTTGCATTCCTAGTTTAAATTAAATTTAGAAGTGGTACAGAGCTACCAAATTACGAAATGCCAAATCTCAGTAGTTACGAGAGAGAGAGAGAGAGAGAGAGAGAGATGAAAATGGACGATAATATGAAGCTTAAATTTTGGAAAACATCTCCGCGCCCGTTATAAACCACAACAATGATCTTCCCCACCAAAAATTGCGCGCCGCAGCCCACAACCCCACACCTTCACATCTCATAACTCATCACATTAAAACTCCAGCGAGATAGATAGACATTCCGTTTAAAAATCGAGCCATTTTTCGTAAACAGAGCCATCAGAGGAGAGAAACTTGGAAATTGCAATTAATTCACATTAGGAGGTTGAACTCTCCCGGGCGGAAATTTCAAGAGGTCACTTTGACAGAGGTAGATCTGCGGAGGTCTACCTTTTGAGTTCGTTTTCTTTTTTTCCAAAAATACCAAAGGGTCTCGAGGAATTTAGCCCAGGACAGGTAAACAATTTTCTTTTCTTTTCTTAAACATGTGGGACGATGGCGAAAGCGGGGGGGCTGAGGGAGAGTGGACCCCTTTTGGAGGAGAGAGGTAATGGTGTTCTCTGAATCCCTGGATGCATTTCCTCATGCAACTAGGATGGATGAAAGGACCATCAGGCTTATTTATCATTGCAAAGGACTAGGAGATGTGAAGGGCAAATGATATTTCATGGGAGAAACTTGTGAATCTTGAATTTTCTTCGAATATGTGAATTTTTTTCTCATTGTCTTTTTTATTTATGTTGTGTATATCATCATAAGGATAGGTAGCTGTCTTCAGATATTACAGATGAATATATATATATATATATATATATATATATATATATATATATATATATATATATATATATATAATATATATAAATTCTGATAGTAATCACTTGTTTCATATATATATATACATATATATATATATATATATATATATATATATATATATATATATATATATATATATATATATATATATATATATATATATATATATATATATATATATATATATATATATATATATATATATTTATATATATACAATACATACACATTATTTAACACACACACACACACATATATATATATATATATATATATATATATATATATATAAATTTATAAATGAAACAAGTAATCACTATCAGGAATTTATATATAAATGCTATCAGTTGCCTAACGACATTAATAACCAGCAAAGAATCCTTATTTACTAATATTCAGTAACAAGGAACGGGGGAATGATTAGCAAGAGAATAATCACAACCCAAAACTTCTATGAGATTAATAACTATTAAGACATTTCTTGCAAGAAGGAGAAAATTATCCGACTTTTGACTAAGTTCATGGAAAGAAACCAATAGCTGGTTTAAAAATCACTTCTTATTTCATTAAATTTTATGCATTACGCAGTTATATTATTCATCTTTTCTCTATATGATTTAGGAAATTATTTCCTGATGCATTTATAAAAAAATTATTATTTTTCTTCAAACAATCTGATTATTGACTCTCATGTTTCCCCGGTTATAAGTTATGTAGACTGTTATAATTTATGTAGGTATCAAAGGACCGTTTAAACATCTTAACAAAAGAAATATCGAGACGGAAGTAGCTGTGTATGTGTGTGTGTGTGTATGTGCACACTATAACATCCCTTCCGTTTCTTTCCATTTTCATTTTTTACCTCTATTTAACATTCCCGAATAAGACGAAAAAAATGAGTTTCTAACAAGAGAAGAGTCTTTCAAACTTTCTGTATTGGGCTTCGTACGGAACAACTTTCAAAGAATTTCTAAGCAGTATCAGTTCCGCATATCCCCTCATAAAAACTCTGCCCACAAGACTGTTTTGGGAAGTACTCTGAAAAAAAAAGGCGACCTTTAATTCTTTACATGACAATTTTTTTTACAAAATAATTAAAAAAACATCGCCCCTTGCCCTTTCCAATTACTGTTGCTGTGTTAAAAATATTATAGTGAATGCGTGTGAAAACAGGTTGTTTATTTACTCAGTTACAAAAAAAAAGCATTGTAAACAATATGAATACTTTCAAAAATACATTGGGTTTTGACCGATTTTCTATTCCATTAATGGCACATCTATGTTTATATGCAACGCTCTACAAACAAACACGTGATACATCTGTGTATGTATATATATATATATATATATATATATATATATACATATATGTATATATATATTAACTTTATCACATACACAATTGTTCTGTGCATTAGTAGAATTACTAAAAGGACCTCATTCAAACTGGATGGTATCTAATGGAGTTTTTATTCAAAAAGTTACAAGCTTTTATGGACAAAGTCCACATTATCAAGTATCCGTACAATGAGCAGACGCGTAGTCCAGCTGTATTTATATCTGTGTGCTGGGTACTTTTAATCCTATAATAGCTTAGCTCCTCCTGTGTGACCCCCACCCCCTCGTGATCTTGGTCTTTCTCTGATCCCTCCTTCCAGGTGTCCGTTTTCTGTGCGTTCTCTTGCTTTTTTCCTTCGTTTCCTTGCTACTGTGGAGTATACGATTCTTCTAGATATGCTGTCTTCAAAGCCGTTTCCGGTGTTCCCTGTCACCGTGTTGTTGGCGCAAGTTATGAAGGCGTTCTCTACAACCAGTCTCGATGTTTTGTTGGTGTTCCTGTACAGAAAACTCATATTTTCCCAGTCTATTCTGTGATCTGATCATTTTCCCAACAGTGTTTGGCAACTGCCGACGTCTGATTATAATGCCTTATGTTCTGCAGATGTTGTTTGCTTCGCTCTTTACATGATTTGCCAGTTTCGCCATAGTACCCTTCTTCACAGTCTAGACACGCTGCCATATAAACCCCCCCTCTAATCTCTTCCCCCTCTACCGACTTTTTGTTTCTAACTATTTTATTCCTAATGGTGTTTTTGTAGCTGCCTATAAATTTGAAATTATTTAGCTTTCTGTTGATGGGTGCAATAGAGTTGTTGTCCGGGACTGTAATTATTTTCTTTCCTACCAAATGTTCCTTTTCTATCCTTTCCCTCTCCCCAAAATAGTTTTTCCTTGCTTTGATGTGTGCCCACTCCCACCAATACTTAGGGTAGCCTAATCTCCTAAAACTCTCCCTCAAGTAATCCAGCTCTTCGTCTAAAAATTCGGGACTGCAGATCCTATAAGCCCTGATGGCCACCCCTGTCATTAATCCTATTTTTATTTCTTTCCTATGACTGGAGAACCTACAGTATGTATGTATGAATTGGTGTGTGTCTTCTTCCTATATACCTTGAATTTTAAATTTTCCCCTTCCCTCTTGACCAGGACATCCAAGAAAGGAATTTCTCCCTCCTTCTCTTCTTCTATTGTGAACTTGATGTGTTCATTTAGTTTATTTATGTTTTCTAAAAACTTGTGTAGATCTTCCCTTTCTCCCTTGTAAATAATCAAGATGTCATCCACGTATCTTACCCATATTACGATATTTAAGTTCCCTTTATTTACTTTGCCCACCTCTTCCTTTTCAAATCATTCCATAAAGATATTAGCTAGAATTGGTGAAAGACGTGAACCCATAGCCATGCCATTTTTTTGTATATAATAGTTTTCGCCCAACTTGAAATCATTATCGCTGAGGGCCGCTATTAGCAGTTTTATTAAAACGTCATGATTTACGTCGCATGTATAAACCCTCTCCTCCATATTCTTTTTTTTATTATTTCCATCGTCGTCTTTGCTGATACGTTAGTGAACAGGGAAGTTACATCCAAACTTGCAAATTTACAGTCTTTTACGCTAATTTTGGATAATTCGTCTATCAGGTCCATGTCTTGTTTTAAATGCCCTTCGGATACTAAGCCCACCCATTTTCCCATTATGTTGGAAAGAAATTTCTCCAGCCTTCTCTGCGGTGATCTCGTCAGTGCGACGATCGGTCTTAGCGGGCACCCTTCGTTGTGGATCTTCGGGCTACCATAAATATATGGGATCTCTGGACTTTCCACTGATTTTACTCTATGGTCTAATTCTTTTCTCTTGGTTTTGTCATAGATTTTTGTCAACGCTTCCCTTAATTTTTTGTTAAAATTGCACTGTACCCCCCTAATGTCCAGTTTTTTGTTGCAAGCCTCTTATGTGTTTTCATCGTTTAGCAGTTGTTCTAACTTATTCTCGTATTCTACGGCATCCATTACTACAACCGGCCCCTCTCCCTTTGTCTGCCTTACAAATCTTTATGTCCTTGTATTTTCCTAACCTATCGAGGGCCTTACGTAATCTATCCGGAAAGACGAATCTGTTCGACCTAATCCTGCCCACATTGCCCCCTGCAAAAAGCTGCTTCATCCCCATTTTTGTTCTTATCTAGTTCCCTTAAGCTTCTACACATTTCAATGAATTCGGGAATTTCGTTCCCCATGCAAAAATTGAGGCCATATCCTAACATTAGCACTTCATCCCTACTTAGGAGTCTCTTAGAAATGTTATTGACTAAATCAAAGTTCCCTTTTTTTACCCACCCCGACCTATTGAAAATGGCAACGAGTCTATTCTCGTGTAGCTGACAACTACGGCGGGCACATACCTTTACATAACTAGCAATTCCTTTGAAAATGTTGTCTAAGCTGGGGCCTCCGTATTTCTCTGTCAGTTCTCTTCTGATTTTTCTGCTTTTCATCCTTAATTCTTCCAATTCGATCTTTTTCTTCCTTATGTCTTCCTTCATGATCTCTTCTACAAAACCAGGGAACGGATGTTCATCAGTGCCTCTCTCTCATATCTTGTCTAGCAATTTCGGTGCCACATAGTCTGCTATGCAATTCTTAAGGAACCGGATTTTGTTGTCTGTCACCGCAATCCTCCTTCTCACTTTCTCATAATTTCTTACTTCCAGCATGGCTCTCACTCCATACATTCTTTTAAAACTCCTGAACCAATCCATCTCAAGGTCAACTATATTAACTTTATCACATACACAATTGTTCTGTACATTAGTAAATTACTAAAAGGACCTCATTCAAACTGGATGGTATCTAACAGAGTTTTTTATTCAGAAAAAGTTTCAAGCTTTCTTGGACAAACAGTCCACATTATCAAGTATCCGTACAATGAGCAGACGTGTAGTCCAGCTGTATTGATATCTGTGTGCCGGGCACTTTTAATCCTATAATCGCCTAGCTCCTCCTGTGTGACTCCCACCCACTCGTGATCTTGGTCTTTCTCTGATCCCTTCTTCCAGGTGTCTGTTTTCGGTGCATTCTCTTGCGTTTTTACTTCGTTTCCTTGCTACTGTGGACAATACGATTTTTCTAGATATGCTGTCTTCAAAGCAGCTTTCAGTGTTCCCTGCCATCTTGTTGTTGGCGCAAGTTATGATGGCGTTCTCTACAACCAGTCTAGATGTTTTGTTGGTGTTCCTGTATAGAAAACTCATATTTTCCCAGTCTATTCTGTGATCATTTTCCCAACAGTGTTTGGCAACTGCCGACGTCTGATTATAATGCCTTATGTTCTGCAGATGTTGTTTGCTTCGCTCTTTACATGATTTGCCAGTATCGCCATAGTACCCTTCTTCACAGTCTAGACACGCTGCCATATATACCCCCCTTCTAATCTCTTCCCCCTCTACCGACTTTTTGTTTCTAACTATTTTATTCCTAATGGTGTTTTTGAAGCTGCCTATCAATTTGAAATTATTTAGCTTTCTGTTGATGGGTACAATAGTGTTGTTGTCCGGGACTGTAATTATTTTCTTTCCTACCAAATGATCCTTTTCTTTCCTTTCCCTCTCCCCAAAATAGTTTTTCCTTGCTTTGATGTGTGCTCACTCCCACCAATACTTAGGGTAGCATAATCTCCTAAAACTTTTCCTCAGGTAATGCAGCTCTTCGTCTAAAAATTCGGGGCTACCGAAAGTTTATTTACATACGCAACCTAGAGTACAGTAAGCTACACAACTAATTCATTTTGATTAATGGACTTGTAACTACAAGTCTGATAATTACTCCAAATTTATCTCATAATAATTGCTCCTCTATCACTTATCGCCTGGAATACCTATAGATAAATGGGAATCTAAACAAAATATTATAAAGAATTAAACACTGTAAACAAAATACCACCTTGGTGTAAAATGTTCCAGATCTTCATTTGTAACATCTTTTTTTTTAACTTGATTTAAATGAGAAAGAGTGAGAATATTCAATTTTGATTTAAATCAGTACTGGTACTTTATTCTCTCTTTATAATTGTCTGATACATTGTATGCGTTCATGACAAAGATTTGCTATGTGACTCATAAGGCTAGTTAAAATATACTTTTGTTTTACATTAAATAAATATGGAAAAAGATTTCTGTAACTACTAGCTGTCTAACGTTTTTAATTTTTATGACCATATAAATGTCATGTTTTCGAGCATTACACTAAATGCTGAAGAACCTGAAGCTCTAGGAGATTATTCGTATGAAGGTAAAATGATAAATTCTGTTGCTTAAGGGCAGCTTTTTCATCAGTGTCAAATAGAAATGAACCCTTGCTAACATTTTGCTAACTACACATACTATACGCCGACACTCTCGTTTTCTTTAGTTTTTTCATGGAGTACTTTTTTTAACGTTTTGTAACTGTGAAATAATATCAAAAGGTAATATCAGATAGAAGAATTTACATCTAGAATAGACAAAAAACAAACTCACTGAAATATAAACACACCGACAGACTGACTGACACTGATATGCGTGACAAGAAACAAAATAAAAATAAAGCATAATCCAAGGAGGAAGTGACAGAAGGCCCCCAGTTCAGAATGCAACCATTCTGGTCAGAGCAAACGGATATTATCAGGAAACAGTGTCCACTGGCCTTCTCACCTTTGAAATTCCTTCGGTCGTGAGGGAGGAGCTCTTGGTAAGATGTATATGGCAAAAATCTTTCTGGAAGGAAAACATAAGGGGCAAGAGTCACATCAGCGGCAGTGAAGCATGCAATAAGTTTTCGGAAACGTGGAAACTGCCCAAGAAAATGTTTACATTGGTGACTTACAAGGATATTTTCATGAATAGGGATTTTATGCCCCTTGCAATCCGTCTGTTATTCTTTTGTTTCTTCGTTTTACACCGCGATCTACAAACTATCAGCTCGCCAAGATATTTAACAAGCAGCGCGTGCTCTTAAGGAAAACCTCAAAAGCAGAGATTCAGTGATATAATGTATTAAGATTATCACAACCCTGAAGAAGGAGTCACCCAAACTTGTTAGTTTTCTGCAAGAGAAAACTATTGACACGGCTATAGGTGCTTACAACACAGGCCACCACCAGGCCGAGGCTGAAAGTTTCATGGGCCGCGGCTGAGAGTTACACACAGCATTATACGCTGTACAGAAAACTCGATTGCGCCGAAAAAACATTGGCGCATTTTTTACTTGTTTGTTTAAGTGTACACTGTGTGAGGATTTCTTCATGGTTAATGTTGATTTCTTGGGTATTTTGTTGAATGTGATGAAATGTAGCATACTTAATATCTCCTATTATTGAATCTCCAGGTTCCTTTCGTCTTTCAAAGTTAATCTTTTCTCCTACATATTTTATCACACTCATTGTAAATGCTCTTAAAACCCAAGGTATCTCTTTGGTATGGAATTTATGACTGGGCGAAAGGCATTTCTTGATGGTATTCTTATTTTGAAAGGTACGCAGTATTAGGGGTACGTAAGTATTTCTTCTGAATGTTTGTTATTGTTCTTGTTTTTTACAAAGACGAGAAATTAATTTACATTAGAATTTGTTTCCGTATATTCAGTTATAATTTTTTCTTGTTTTGTTATACGCTTTACTAACAGAATCCTTATCACAAGACTGTCTCTACAAAAACAAAGCTCGATTTTGTCCACATTACATACTTTGAAAGCTCGTAGAAACAGGGTTGAAGTCTGGTTCATTTTGTCATGAAGACTAGAGACGGAGAAACACTTGAATGACTTTTAAGCAAATCATGAATAATGGATTATTATCATAAGACCTAAGTGTAGAAAAGAAAAAGCCAAGAAAGGTTTTTCTTCTGGCTCAGCTTTAAATGATCTAAAGGATGACCGTGATATCGTTCTGATAAGAATTAGTATCCAGGAATCATGGCGAAAACATCGCACTTGCATTTTTATGATTATTAACTTTCTTTTCTTTATACTTTGACTGACTGCTTCGCTAGTTGTATATTCTGAAGGGATTGGGGGACTGTACCCCGAAAGCTCAATTATAGTTTTCAGCGATTTTGTAGAAGCTTAAAAACATTGAAAGGTGCTACAGTGGGGCTGTTGGCAAAATGTTAAATCCTCTTTCAACTGCCTCCTTGGCTCCACAAAAATTCTCTCACTCTCTTCTTACAAATGTGGTACTGAATACATCATATACATACATATACATTTGATCTACTGTACAGTATGTGGGAAAACTAAATTACCTTGAGGATCCAAATTAAAATAAACATGTTATCTATATAAAGAGAAGATCGATGCAAAACCTAAACAGTGGAAAAAAATCTCTATGTATTTGGTAATTTCTTTTTTTTTTTTTTTACGTCACTGTGTCATTAGCTCTTGTAATTAAGTTGCTATGCATACTGTAGGTTTGTTACATGTAAAACTGAAATTAGATTGGAGTTATAATACTTTGCCTTCAAAGTAGCTGTAAGAAGAGGTGATTATTTTTCTCTGTATGCAATTAGGCCTACATTCTGTAAGGCCAAGTACATCCATTTTCTGCATAGATAAGGGAGTAAAATGTTTTGTAAGAAGACTGTATGCGGTATAATTGATAACGATTATTTTTACTGAAGGGCCAAAATTAACCACAATTTGATTTTACGTCACACCTAAATAAAAATCTACAAATTCAGATAAAGCCTGACACAGACGCACAATAAACATGCGAAAGAGAATTGCTAACTGATTTTTTCCTATGATAAGAGGAGTTTTAGGTATCATCGTGTATCTGCATGATCTGATAACATGAGATTTACGATATGAGACAGAATATTTATGTAACAGAACCAAAATTTTACTGATATTATAATAAGTGAATTAAAAAGCTTTGGCTCTGAACGTTGCCTTTCCTGGGGGAGAAAATTGTAACAATGAAAAAAAATGCACGCCAAGGAGAGGTTAGAAAAATAAGGTCAAAACAAATAATGAGGTGGAAGTTTAAAGCCTTCAAGATTTATCGCCAAAAAAAAAAAGAATAAATATTGCTGACAGAATTTCCTGCCTTTGTTGAAAAGGAACGCTTACTAATAAGCATTATGAAGAAAGAAAAAGAATAAAACCAAAGCGTGGTATGGATAGGGACAGTTTCATTTTAGGACTACAGACTAACGAATGGGTGACTGGTGAAATATAAGAATTAACAGTATTATTATTATTATTATTATTATTATTATTATTATTATTATTATTATTATTATTATTATTATTATTATTATTATTATTATTATCTTAATACAGGATAGTTCTTTCAGTTCCCCTAATGGTGTTTATAATGGGAAGCATTCCTTTTTGTATATTTACTTTGAGACTGAGGGTCTCTAGTCTAACCGCCTCTCTGCGGATTATCACGTTGCTTTTTGTCCATGACTCATTGGTCTAGTAAATCATTCCCCATCCTTTCCTTTTACCACAACGGTTACTAAGACGTTTGCAGAGTGGGGTTGTATTGACTGTAACATCAACGTACCTGCCCGGCATCAAACGGCGTTGTATCGTGACATTCTCATTCACTCTCCTGCACAACAACTGTCCGGTAACTAACAGAATTCACACGGCTGCCAAAGGTAACAAGCTCCATTCACGACTCTTTCAAAATTAAAGCTTTCACTAAGGCCTTTTATTAGGCTACTTCTTGAAATCACTGAGTCACAAATTTAAATTTAAGTAGTATTTTTCACAGAAGAGACTTCGTATTTCGTGCAGGTGCAGAACTGTATATGTATATATATATATATATATATATATATATATATATATATATATATATATATATATATATATATATATATATATATATATATATATATATATTATTGTCATTTCTAGAATATGCCTCTTGAAATGAGTTTAATCAATTTCAGAAATCATCCTTAACCATGAACAGTTTCCAATTGCCGTCATGTTGGGAAATAAGAAAACCTAAATTTGTCTGCATACCGAACCAGAGTACAATTCCTACAACAGGAAACGAGAAAAATTCAAATTATTCTGTGCAAGGATTGTCATTCATCCCAAATCCATATGGTTCTTGATGAGGTAAGCGCCTGAAACTAGAGCTCAGAATAATTCAAATGACAAGGCATCTACAGCATTTCTGGCATAAGCGAAGAAAAATGAAATGTCGACGGCACAATTTATTCTCCAGTAGTTTATTGAGAGTGATAACACCACTGCCCGCATTGATGTGATAGATCAAGCAACGTGATATTAAAGACAGAAATATGGTGACACCGTATAACATATTCGATCTGACGCGAGATGAGTTATGAATCGGAATATTTCCTAACCGCTCCACTGACCTTCGTAATAATACAATTATTACCTTTGGGGCCTTCATTTTTCCCATTAAATATCTTCCTATCAGTTAATGAAGCTCAGTCCATCCTGACTAGAGTAGTTATATCTATAAAATGAATAAAATAATAATTGGTTAGAGATAAATATACTCTACCATTGTATAAATTGACTTACAGTATATATGTATATATATATTATATATATATATATATATATATATATATATATATATATATATATATATATATATATATATATATATATATATATATATATACAGGGGACACACATTTTTTCCACACGGTTTTTCATAAGTTTTATTACACTAAACACACACACACTGACACACACACACACTTTTATATGGTTATATATATATATATATATATAATATATATATATATATATATATATATATATATATATATATATATATATATATATATATATATATATATATATATATATATATATATATATATATATATATATATATATATATATATATATATATATATATATATATATATATATATATATATATATATATATATATATATATATATATATATATATATAT
This sequence comes from Macrobrachium rosenbergii, assembly GCF_040412425.1. Classification (NCBI taxonomy): domain Eukaryota; kingdom Metazoa; phylum Arthropoda; class Malacostraca; order Decapoda; family Palaemonidae; genus Macrobrachium; species Macrobrachium rosenbergii. The sequence goes on along the minus strand of NC_089742.1, from coordinate 177,461 downwards.
ATAGCTATAGCTGTAATCTCTAAGATTTCATTCCACATATTCTTTCTGTGTGTTTGGCGGTGGTCTATGGGTAATGAATTCTACATTTAGAATTGCTGTCGTCCAGCTCTCAACACTGACCCCGATATAAGTATGAAGACTGAAGTTACCTTGGTCTGAGCTTCGGGACGGTACGTAACGTCCAAGGGTCAGGGCTATCAGTCTCCACCCACTCTTATGTAACTTTCATTTTTGCTGGTGTGGTTCCACTATTACGACATAAAGCTTAAAAGAAATAAAGATGCTTTAATGTAAACATATATTTCATCATCAATAAACACACGAATAAAACCAAAATTAGTATTTGTTGCTCCATAATGAAGTTCAATCTGCTCGAGCAAATTCTCTTGCAGTATTCAAAAGAAGCACTTTCGGGATAGTTTTGCCAGATGTTCCAGTAGCGTGCACGAAGTTTTCTTATTTCGTTTTGTCGTGACCTGGTTATCTTTCCCTGAGAATTTCGGAGTATATATTATGTCATAAGTGTCATCATGAATTTCTTACCCGAGAAAACTTTGTGAACTACAAATATTTCCATGATTTCCTGGCCTCTTACTATTGCATATCATGCCAAACTTCCTGAACACAAGGGTGATTTGGCAAAAGTTTTTGACTTCGAAGGGTGCTGCGGTGGGGTGACTGTTGTTATATTTTGTTACTATCAAAATTTGAATTTAATAAACTTATGGTCTTAAGCGACTACATTTACATTAATAAATGAAATACTGAAGACGCTTCGTTTCAGCACTATCATTAAAAGATTCCTCGTAAAATATATGAGAATTCCTTTGCAAATGCTACAAGAATTAGAAACGCAGAATTATATTAAATAGTAAGAAGATAGTATCTATACATTATTCTAATTATACTTTATATCAATTATAGTCTGAAGCGCAATAAGCTCAATTGTTTACTATCTGGCAAACTGAAGAAAATAAACAATCTCAATCAGTAAGCGTCGAAACTCGGTGCCCAGAAATGCAAGAGTTTTCAGAAACCTCGTTCAGTTTCGTAATCTTACGTAAGCATTATAAAAGAGAGCCGTATGACAATAAATTATTTTCTTATTAATAATCAATATCAATTAAATCATTGTGATTTTAAGGTATATATCTCCCTCTTGCTTCGTTTCACTTCTTCTCTTGGGATTTCTCTGGTTCCAGACACAAAGTGGCTGGACAGTTTTTTCCTGCTACTATCAACCTAAAAGTAGCAGATTTCGTCTGAAAACAACGGCAAAAAGGATCAAACGCAAAAAAAAAAAAAAAAAAAAATTAATTTGCACTACGACTTAGCTACAGTTTTCATTCGACTGAGGTTTCTTTGTCTTTACTTACATAATTGTTTACTGCCTCAAGATGTTCGTTTACCAAAAACTTAAAATACGAATGTCTTGTCATCAAGATTTTAAATGAGTAATAGAAATAAAGTGAAACTTGAGAAAAGCATATATATATATATATATATATATATATATATATATATATATATATATATATATATATATATATATATATATATATATATACTTTCTCAAGTTTCACTTTATATACTCATTATCATAAATTCTCCTTTTTTTATTTTTTTGTACGATTTCCTTTTACACAAGTCAGAACTCTAAGGCCAATTAAATAAAGTTTCCGTTGCCGGCCTGTAAAATACCATAAACCCAGGAAAATATGTAAAATATATATATATATATATATATATATATATATATATATATATATATATATATATATATATATATATATGCTTTTCTCAAGTTTCACTTTATTTCTATTACTCATTCAGGTCATAAATTCTCCCCTTTTTATTATTTTTGTACGATTTCCTTTTACGCAAGTCAGAACTCCAAGGCCAATTAAATAAAGTTTCCGTTGCCGGCCTGTAAAATACCATAAACCCAGGAAAATATAAAAATATATATATATATATATATATATATATATATATATATATATATATATATATATATATATATATATATATATCCTTATCTCAAGTTTCACTTTATTTCTATTACTCATTCAGGTCATAAATTCTCCTTTTTATAATTTTTTGTACGATTTCCTTTTACACAAGTCAGAACTCCAAGGCCAATTAAATAAAGTTTCCGTTGCCGGCCTGTAAAATACCATAAACCCAGGAAAATATGTAAAAAATATATATATATATATATATATATATATATATATATATATATATATATATATATATATATATATATATTAATATTTTACATATTTTCCTGGGTTTAAGGTATTTTACAGGCTGGCAACGGAAACTTTATTTAATTGGCCTTGGAGTTCTGACTTGTGTAAAAGGAAATCGTACAAAAATAATAAAAAGGGGAGAATTTATGACCTGAAGGCTCTACTTCATAAAGAAATGTTACGTAAACACTAGGGCTAAATTAAAGAATCATATTTACAAAAGCAAGCATTTGAAGGGAAAATGGATAAGTAAATTGATAAAGGGCTTGCAACGCCTGAAGATCCTTCTAAGGGAGTCTTGATGAAAGGTAGGGCACAGGCCAAGATGAGTCCACTGCGAATGGGTCCCTCTGCAAGAGAGATTTACACATTACACAGCAATAAAGGAACAATTTAACACCGAGTATGATTCGAGTTTGCACTGAGGGCGCCAAAGACTCAAGGAATGAATGACCACTTTTACACTCGAACACAGGACATTGGAAATGGCAGGGGATAAACTGGCACAATGACAGAAATGAAATGCTGGTACTCCAAGCTTTCTAAAGGGCAAACTTTCGTGACCGAAATGTCTTTACTCCACTTTATCTTAGGGGGAAGCTGGTCTCTGAAGAAAATAAGGACGATGGAAGATCACGCGTATGGCGGTGCTCTCGAGGACCACTGGAGACTAGAGTCTGGAGTCAGGAGTCAGACAGGGATGAAGGGTGAGCTCTCAGCAAAGTTACCGCTCGCCCGCGTGGAGGACTGTCTCTCAAAGATTCCTACTTCATGTCTTCTGCTCCACAAATAACTAACTAGCTAACTGCTTCTCCCTTTTAAGGCACGCGGCCAGGGGTAGGGGCCGTGTACGAGCATGATTCACTGGCCAGGGGCAGTGATTCCATTGCCCTGGGTTTCCTGTGGAGGTAAGACAATTCAGGCAGCTTAACTTGCCTTTAGAAAGTCCATTTAAGAAGATTAGTTGGGCTAATCTTCTTAAGGGAGTGGCATAAAATATCCTCCTGGCCCCTATTATCTGTGTCATCTCAATATCTGTTCCAGGTAAAAAAAAAAAGGACAGATCGGAATGTTGATAATACAATCGGCCATGCGGTTCTCAATAAACAAAAAGGGGTGAATTAGGTGGGAGGGAGGTGCACTGTGTTTGACTGCTGAGTTATTATAATAATATATATATATTCTACAGAGCTAGGACTTATCCTCTCTCTCTCTCTCTCTAAAAAAAAATCTTACAGTTTCTTGGTTATATATCTTCCATTTTTAAAACTCCAAACAGTCTATTGTCAATAAGCTAGTAAAATTATGATTTCTCCTACTGGCGAGTTATACATATACCCTCCTAGCCATGTGTAAAGGCTTTCTTGATACTTTCCCATTTTTAGTGTGATTAAATGAAACTTGTTCTGTCTTCCAAAGCATCTTGAGGTTCAAAATTTCAATAATTTTATCGCTATACATTATTTTTGCTTTACACAGAAGGGTTAAATCTTTTCTCATCTCATTAATTTTCCCTTTTGAAGGTAGTGTTTGTTTGGAGATCTTGTTATATTTATTTACACATCCATTGTTTATAGACTTCAGTAACTTAAAGGACATTAGCAGTACTTTAGTGAAAGTGAGATAGCAAAAAATACTCTTCCAAGGCTGAACTTACGTCAGTAACTTCAATTATCATTCAAGTCACAAGATTCAAAAGCTTCATTTGTTATTTGTGGAGACTGTAATGCAAAGCACAGTGAGTGGCTAAATTCAAACTCCACACATCAACATGGCAGGTATGCTCTTTAGTTCTGTGTATCCTCCGATTTTGTCTAGCTAAATGAGGAACCCACGCACATTTTTGGTAATAGATTAGACCTCATATTCACAGATGTTCCAGTTATTGTCAAGTCCAAGGTCTGTGAATATATAGGCACTTCTGATCATTGCACCATTAAGATGGACATATCTGTCAATCAGTATATTCTAATTCCACCACTGGAAAAACGGTCTGGCTGAAATCCAAAGCCAATTGGGATAGCATTATTGAAGCTTGTCAGGCACTTAATATTTCAGTTGCTATATAAGATCTTGATACTATGATGAAGTTAAACAAAATGCTGATGGCTATTTTAACCCTTTAACACCGACTGGACGTATTTCACGTCGACAAAAATTGTCTGTCGGATGCCGAGTGGACGTAAAATACATCGACTACAAAAAGTCTTTTTAAATATTCACAAAAAAATACTTATAGGCCTAGTTTGCAGAAAATTTTAAATCATGCGCCTTGAGGGATGCTGGGAGTTCACGGATCACGCTGTTGTTTTGTTTACAAGCATGACCCAGCTGTGCATGTGTGATTTCTTTCTTCTCGCACTACAAAGCATCAGCAACGCATCGTCAGAGAGTGATTTCTCGACGCATTCGTGTTTTGCCGAACTTGTGCAAGTGTTAGCGTGTTTGTGATGCAATAGGACGTTTGCAGAGATGTCGCAATGTCGTCAGGACCGTGACAGGCGTGTATTGCCTGTCGGTAGTGAGCGTGTGAGGTGCATTTCAGATTTGGATGCTGGAGAGGGCCCAAGCACCCAAGATGACCCAGCTTTTCTACGCCGTGTTGTACGGACACATGTGGCCGAAAGGGACCAAGGGCCGCACCCTGTGCCTTTTACGACCCCTAAGAAACATCGGGGTGTCCTGAGAGGCATTCGTAAACATCTGGGAGGCCTCCAACAAAAGGACATTGATGAGTACTTGTTGGAGCTTGATCGAGAGCAACATGGAAAGTCCTCATTTTGATGGCAGTTGGTCATCTAGTGACGATGACATCACGCCCGATGTCAGTGATGATGAGTATTTGCCCCCAATGTCTGTACGAGAGCCATAGCATGATAGTGAACTCAGGTTCAGTGGTTTCAGTGCTTATGAGGGAGAGTCTGAGGAGGAGGAGGAGGCACCGATTGTGGCTGGTGGGGACGAGACAGAAAGTGATGGTGAAAGTGAGGGAGATGGGCAGTGGGGGTGGGGGGTGGAAGTGTGAAATCGTGCCCACAGCTTAGGTGAAGGCCGTTCGTCCGAAAGTGATGAGGGGTGGTTGGAGGACCCCGCCCCACCTAACATGCACCCATTCACAGCAGCACCTGGACTGACCATCCCTGTGCCTCTCACTGCACTGGGGTTCATTCAGCTCTTCCTTACGCGGGAATTGCTGGAATACCTAATTGCAGAGATGGTGGATTACACTCAGTACTGCCGTGAGGAACTGCAGACGATGTTGTGGTATTGATGGCGGGGCTGCAACCTCACGGACATGGCGCATTTTTTGGGGTCCACATTTTTTTTGGGAATGATGCTTGCTGCCGGCGTCAGGTAATATTGGAGGTGGAATTTTATTTAAGTACGCCCAATGTGCCCGGCATTATGCCCTGTGATAGTTTCCTGGCATTGGACAGGTATTTCAATGCCTTTCAACCGAAGGGCCATATCCCGGAATAACCCAGATCGCCTCATCTTAGTCCACCCAGTGTTGGAGTCCATTCATGAAAGGTGCCAGTTTCTCGTGGTTCCTTCCAAGGACCTTTCTTTGAATGAGGGGATGATGCCATACAAAGGGCATCTAAGCATAAAAGTGTACAATCCCAAGAAACCAAAGAAATATGGTGTTAAGTTATTTTTTATTACGAAATCCAACACTGGATACGTCGTTGACTTCTCTGTATATTCCGGGGTCTTCTCCACGCTGCTTGACAATGCCTTCGGTCTTGTGGATCGTTCTCGTAACCAGGGATAGCATCTGTTTATGGATAATTAACATAACTCAGTATCCCTGGCCCAGGAACTGTTTGAAGCAGGTGTGCACGTCAGTGGTACCCTTCAGTTGGTGCGTGGGGCCCCAAATGTCCTCAAGAGGTTCGCTAGCCACCCACACACAACATCTCGCAAGAGGAGAGACAGAGTGGCGGCAGAAGGGAGATGTCTTCGTCATCTGTTGGAAGGTGGTCCGACTCGTGCCCATGATCACGACCAGTAATGAGCCCATCCAAGAAGAGGTCTTTCAGCGGAAGAAGACACTCTGGCAGGGCCGAGTTACGTATGAGGCGTTTCGTGTCCAACGGCCTACTGTCATTGGGCACTACAATAGGCACATCGGAGGAGCTGATCTCTTTGATCAACTCATCCAGTATTATCCCTTCACCAGGAGAACCAGGAGGTGGACACAGAAGCTCCTCAAATACCTCCATCAGTTGGCCCTCCAGAATGCCTGCATCCTCTACTGTGACTACAATTCAGACACCCGGAGGTTGAACCACATCCAGTTTCTCGAGGTGGCAGGGAAAGCCTTCATAAACTTTAATCCTGAGGAGTGGCCTTCCAACACCGTCCCCCTGCCCCGAGCTCCAGATCTGCCCCGAGAGGATAGGGCAGGTGTTTCTAGGAGGGCCAACCTCGGTCGTCCTGCTCCTGCCAACGACGCCCCTGCTGCCGCTGCACCTGCTGCTGCCGCCACTGCTGCCGCCGCCCTTGATGATGCCGCCCCTGCTGCCGCCCCTGCCGCCCTTGATGATGCTGCCCCTGCTGATGCCGCCGCCCCTGCTGTCCCTGTCCCTGCTGCCGCCCTCCCTCACATCCAATGTCCCATCGGGTAATGGACCCTGTGTCTCGGCTGCAGGCAGTGGATCACACACTGGAGCCCATAGAAGGGTGTAAGCAGAAACAGTGCCGGGTGTGCCATATGAATGGCAGAAGAAGAGACACCCGGTTCGTCTGTCACACCTGCAAGGTAGCACTTTGCAGGATCGGGGAGTGTGACCGGAAGTACCACACTGTGGTCATATATTGGAGTCTGCCTACCTGAGGGACACTGGAGAGCGCAGCGGACCACCGAAGGGCGGCCCATCTGCAGTAAGGGCGCGCGTCTCCCTCCTCCACCTCGAGAGGAAAAAAATGCAAGACTCTTCAATGGAGAAGGGAGAAAACAAGAATAGAACGGAGAGTCAGGATTACGAGTGAGTATTCTGCATTTTCATATTTAATTTTATATTTATTAAAGTTTTTATATCTCCGTATTGGTGTTTAGTATATTACTTCGTTTTATGCAAAAAAAGTTTTCACCTGCATTCCTTTTTATTGGTGTTTAGTATATTACTTGCATTTTTATGCACCAAAAAATAAATAAATAAAAAAAAAAAAAAAAAAAAATATATATAAATATTTTATACCTGCATTCCTTTTATATATATTATATATATTATATATATAAAAAAAAAAAAAAATAAAAATATATATATATATATATATATATATATATATATATATATATATATATATATGTATGTGTGTGTGTGTGTGTGTGTGTGTATATATATGTGTATATATATATATATATATATATATATATATATATATATATATATATATATATATATATATATATATATATATATATATACCTTATATATATATATATATATATATATATATATATATATATATATATATATATATATATATACAATATATATATATATATATATATATATATATATATATATATATATATATATATATATATATATATATACATATATATATATATATATATATATATATATATATATATACATATATATATATATATATATATATATATATATATATATATATATATATATATATATATATATATATATATAATATATATATATATATATATATATATATATATATATATATATATATATATACATATATATATATATATATATATATATATATATATATATATATATATTTATATATATATTTTGGTAATATAAAAATTTAACATTCTAGTGATATTCAATCATTTTATTATATTTTATACAACAAACACAGGAATATATATATATATATATATATATATATATATATATTTATGGTATAATTTAAAAAAATATTTTGGATACTTTTTGGTAAGCTAAAAATTTAACATTCTAGTGATATTCAATCATTTCTTTGCAACAAACAGGAAGTCTCTTACAATATTTGATTTAGCTTAATACTAATTCTGGTGAAAATCTCAGAATTTATTTAGTCACATTGTCATAATTTTTGCACCATTTTCTATTAGGCGTTACATAAAGTGTTATACATTAAAATGTGGGCAATTGCATTTAGAATACAACAAAAAATAACTCTTGGCTGTAGCTTTTATCAATTTTGAAATATTTTCATATAAATCACGATAAGTGCCAAAATTTCAACCTTTGAGCAAATTTAACTCGACCGAAATGGTCGAAAAAAGCAATTGTAAGCTAAAAATCTTACATTCTAGTAAGTTTCAACCATTTATCTTGATTTTTCAATAAACGGGAAGTCTCTAGCACAATATTTAGATTTAAGGTGAATTTTTGAAAAAACTTTTTCCTTATCTCCGAGCGTGCTAACTCTGCTGAAAATCTTAGAATTTCTTTAGCCCCATTGTCGTAATTTTTGCACCATTTTATTTTAGGCGTTACATAAAGTTTTATACATGAAAATGTGCGAAATTTCATTTAGAATACAAAAAAAAAATAACTCATGGTTTTAGCTTTTATCAATTTTTAAATATTTTCATATAAATTAAGATAAGAACCAAAATTTCAACCTTCGCTTAATTTTGACTCGACCGAAATGGTCGTAAAATGCAATTTTAAGCTAAAACTCTTACATTTTAGTAATATTCATCATTTACCTTAATTTTGTAACAAACAGGAAGTCTCTAGTACAATATTTGGATTTATGGTGAATTTTTTAAAAAAACTTTTTCCTTACCTCTGTGCGCGCTAACTCTGTGGAAAATCTCAGAATTTCTTTAGTCACTTTGTCGTAATTTTTGCACCGTTTTCTATTAGGCGTTACATAAAGTGTTATGCATGAAAATGTGCGCAATTTCATTTAGAATACAAACAAAATTAACTCATGATTGTAGCTTTTATCAGTCTTGAAATATTTTCATATAAATCACGATAAGTGCCAAAAATTTCAACCTTCGGTCAAATTTGACTCGACCGAAATGGTCGAAAAATGCAATTGTAAGCTAAAACTCTTATATTCTAGTAATATTCAATCAATTACCTTCACTTTACAACAAAATAGAATTCTCTAGCAAAATATTTCGATTTATGGTGAATTTAAAAAAAAATTTTTTTTTTTCTTACTCTCATTACGAGTCCATGCATCATTTTGTGATAACATTTTCTTTGTGTTGCTTTGATTGTTTTACAATTCGTTATATACCAAAATCATTGCAATTTAGTGTCCAATACAACGAGAAAAATAAACTCATTAGCTTTAACCGTTTTGCTCACAGCGCGATTTGTATACAATTATATATGAATTTTTTTTTTTTTGTGCAGTCATATATTCCAATATTCATATATGATAATGATATTTTTTTCATTTCTGATGGTTGCATACTAAACTTCAGGCAATGACAAAAAAAGAAGCCAAACATGAACTCTTAATCTTAAAAACTAAGCATGCTGTGATTTCTTGAAAAAACTTTCTTTCCCTTTGGCTCTAACTCTCAAACCGCGCCGGCATACGGCAGACACTTTTGTAAATAGAGGCTCGGCGTTTAAGGGTTAATAAGATATATCCCTAGAAGGTCATAAAATTTATGACAAATGACCAGCCATGGTTTGATGATACATGTAGATGAGCCTACCATGATAAACAGGCCAAATTCAATGCATAGAGATGAAATTGTTCAAATCAAAATTACACCACTTTTGTTGAGCCTCGCCGAGCTGCGAATAGAACTTACCATACAGCCAAGATAAATTACAATAATTCCTTGAAGAGGAAACGTGAAGGAATTAGTCAGCCTCATCTGCGGTGGACCAACTTGGCATCATGTATCTCTGGGTCAGGCTCATTGTCCATTCCACCACTACTAACAGACGATGGTAGATTGGTTACTGGCCCTAGGGAAAAGGCTGAACTGGTTCATTGAGTTTTTCAAGTTAAGCAATCAGCTGAGGATGTCCTCTCCCTGATGCTTGTCATCCTGAATCTAGTCTTACAAAATTTGCATTTTGCTCCAGGGATGTTAAGAAAATTCTGGATAATCTTGACAGCTGGAGTAAAGATCCTGAAAGTTTCTTCCCATTGTATATTAAAAAAGTTGTTAGTATGTAGTCTCCCAAGATTACTAGATTCTATAGATTTTTATGCCGATGTAGCATCTTTGTGGATGAGTGTAAGCCTAGTAATGCAGTGCCTGTTCCAAAGAGTGGCATAACTGCAAACTTCAGTAACTACAGGCCAGTCTCTATTCTCCCAGTGTTCTCAAAAGTTGATGAAAAACTTATTTTTAAGCCATTATATAAGTATGTGGAATCTAATAGATTGTTAGCTGATACTCAATATGCATACAGGAAACAGTTAGGTACCTGTGATGCTCTTTTAGACTTGACATGCTGTTTGCAAAGGAACCTGATAAGGGTTTTGAGTACAGAGTAATTCAAGTAGATTTTGATGCTGCTTTGATTTAGTAAATCACAAGGCATTTATTTATAAACTTCAGAATCTTGGAGTGGGTGGATATGTTTCAAGATTAATTCAAGATTTTCTACAGGCAGGCAGCAATGAGTTGCTGTGGACAGGATCTTTAGTGAACCAAGACCTATTGTGCCTGGATTTCCACAGGGCAGTGTTCTTGGTCCACTGTTATTTTTAGTGTATGCAAGTGATATGGTTGTTGGCCTGGAAAACAAGATTGTTCAGTATGCCGATGATGCAACACTTGTGGGTGTAGTAAAGTCTCCACTTATGAGAAATAAAGGTGCCCTCAGCCTCAATCGGGACATGGACCGGATCAGGGAATGGTGTGGTCGGTGGGGTATGAGGCTCAACTCCAATAAAACGAAACGCCATTGATTAGGATCGTACAGATTTCCCACCCCATCCTCCCCTTCAGGTGGGTGGAACTTATCTGGATGAGGCTGAAGTTTTAGCTATTCTAGGTGTAACTTTTGACTCGCATCTTACTTTTGAAAAACATCTAATGAAAGTTTCAGCAAATGCTGCACGAAACTTAGGCCTCATATATTTATAAAATTGATAAAATTAGTGCAACCTGTTCTAGGTCATTTGTGATTCCTTTACTGGAATACTGTTCTCCGGTGTGAATGTTGCTTCTGCAAAAGCATTTAGATAGAGTGGTTCGTGGTGGGAGGTTTCTGTTTCCTAATAGTAGCAGTTATGAATTGGACCATCGACGGATGGTCTCTTGTTTGTCACTTTTTCATAAGTTGTATTTCAACAAAGATCTTTCACCTTCACAATTGATCCCTGATCCCCTTTATCTACCGAGAGCAAACAGATTCGCTGAACAGCAGCACCACTATCCAGTAAATGTTCCTCGCTGTTGAACATCTCAGTTCCATAGGTCTTTTATTCCTCACACTGTTAGATTGTGGAACAGCCTCCCGGAGGATGACATGCAGTTGGAATTTCAGAAGTTCAAGCGAAAACGCAATGCATTACTACCCTAATACTATTCTTCTTGCATTTTGATTCATTTTTATATATTTATTATTTTTTTCTAATTTAATAAGTGGTATCTCTTTTTTCTGTATTTCCCTTTACTTCCTCTTACTTATTCCTAATGAACACCATATTCTTTCTAAGCTTGACTTATAAGTCAATGGCCCCTGTTCCATACGAATAGGTTCCATCTCCTGAATAATAATAATAATAATAATAATAATAATAATAATAATAATAATAATAATAATAATAATAATAATAATAATAATAATAATAATAATAATAATAAAAGTATTTAACTTTTCATGGCATATATTATCATTAGCTGGGAGAGCGAAAGGGTTTTCACAAATGCCTTTTAATAGTGTATTGTATCAACGGTATGGATATCCAAGAATTCGAATAATATCAGACATAACTGATAAGATAAACAAAAAATTAAGTAACCAGCTAATCCTCAGCACAATGTCCAATCATCACTTTATCATCATCTCTCATACTCCCTTTGTACGCACCCTCTTATTCTTTGTAATAACAGATTTCATCCACCCGAAGAACAGTAGCAGAATCAGTCTTAATCTCTAATACCTCTAGTCCCCACTGCAGGGCAAGATTGATGCCCTTTACTACAGCTTCCAACTCGGCCACAATAATATGACTGCTGTCATGTTTCTTTCGCAACCAAGCTGCATCCCCAACCACAACACCACCAATCTCCAACACGACTCCCAACGCTAAATTACGCATCGCACCAAGCAAGGTCTAAAGAATATGTATCATTTCATTTGATGAATGTAGTGTAGCTCAAGTATGGTCGTACGATAAGGGAAAAGATATTTATATCCTCCAAAAACCGGGTTGAGTGTCGCCCAGTTAAGGAGGCTTATTAAACCATGGGAAGCAGTTGATATACTATAATTTTAACTCAAGTATTACTAAAGATATTTTGTTTGATATCATAGGAGGTGGAAGCAGGGTTTATTGTTGTTAGTATGGTGAATGATTTAGGCCTACAAGAATGTAAAATTATGGAATAATTTAGGTATAGGACTAGAAAATTCCTCATTCACAAATCCATCTAGTACTGATAGGTAAATTTTTTTGAGATTGTGGACTCTACTTATAACCTTTGAACTTAGAAATAAATTTTTGTATTTAAAGTTTTAAAAGCAGTGTTTTATTTTTGACCACCAGTGAATATGGTTAGTTATGTATGCCCAAGGTAAGTGATGAACATTTTATGTTCTCCTTTGTGTTTTTTGAAGTGAATTAGGACGAGGGAAACAATCATAGTTGTTTGATGGAGTGATGCCCTCTCCCTTTTAGTATATTTATTGCTTTATAGTTATTACTTCACTCATAACTTGATGAACTTCAAGTGATAAGAAAGTTTTAAGGGATCACTGTTACCTTTAGAGTGCTCAGTCGTAATATTATTATTATGAGGGTTCAAGTATCTGGCTGAAGTGAGGCAAATTTTTGGATTTAATAGTTGTGTAATAAACAGGTACTTGATCACTTCGTGAAAATGTTTTTGGTGTCCAGAACCGGGAGAACAAAAAAAAATAACACTGATTTATGCTTCATACTGGTGGTGTTAGGGGTATATTTTGAATTGTACTGTACAATATTTAGTTGAGTAATTTACAGAAAATGGCTCTGTTTGAAGTTCAGGAATTTTTAAGCGCTCCATCTACCAGAAAGTTATCTGAATCTCACCTGACTAAGGGACAGTGGACTGTCTTAGCAGTGACTTGTGCAGGTAATGTTGCTGGTTGTATGATTGAGGCA
>NC_089742.1:63917-156417 GCF_040412425.1 Macrobrachium rosenbergii | reverse complement strand
ACGTAGAATTTTATTTGGTTTGCCCGTAGGACTTGGAAATACGATTCGTCCCTTAGGACTTGGGAATTACTAATGGGAAAAACCCAAAGAAAAATGTTTGCTGAGAAATGAATGAAAAAAAAAATGTTACACATGCTGGCATGGGAGGGGGGTGAAGGGCGTCTGACAATCCCCAGTTATTTTTAGACTCTGTGTGACTGAACCCGTCTTCTTATAGACCGTCTGTTACCCCGGAGAATTTCCCGGTTGTCTGAGAGGATAACAGTAAAAATGACCTAGTAATTTCCCCTTTAAGCGAAGTTAAAATTTCGTGTTCCTAACACCTAATTCGACTTTTAACTACACTGAGAGAAGTATTTTCAGCAAAGCAAGCTAATCTCGTCTTGTCCCACGTGGGAATTTATTTGCGCCTAAATAATAATTCGCTAATCTGAAATGCGAAGTAAAATTTATCACAAAGGAATTTCTTTCGCACTACTCCTTGAAGCAAAGAATATGGCAAGGATTTTAACACAGAGGAATTTCGCACTGTTCCTCGAAGCAAAGAATGGTTAGCACTGGTTATATCCTAACTACCTATCCTGAAAGGCATGCATTAATGAATCTAGTAATCTCGTATGCCTTCGTAACCGCTTGGCGTACGGCTTCCCAGTTTCCCCTATCTTCTGCCGAAAGGGTGTGGTAGGTAACTAGTTCCTTTCCGCCCAGGAATTTAGTGAGAACAAGGGAGAGTTCCGCGGGGAGAGGTCACAGCACTCCAGGACTCGTTCGGCCCTTTCAAGCTATACTTCAGGCTCCGACTCCGTCCATTTTGGCATGAATGAGTGAGCTTGGCTGAGGGCACTCATTTCTGCCACAGGAGGCGGTGTGGTGTTCTGTCATTCTAACATCTGGAGCCCATGGGCGCGCTGTTGCTCTCGATCTTCCTGTTCTCTATCTCTCCTCGCCTTGGCATCGTCCACTCGCTCTTGAACGCATTCTCTCAGAGCTTGCCCTGATAGTCCCATGTCCTTTCCAGCAGATATGTAGAACTTGAAGTCCTCGTTTTGTTGGGCTCTGGTAATAGCCATCTTGAAATAATGGTTATATGGACTGGACTCTCTAGCAAATCAAATACGTCCGAAAAGACTTAGGGTTTCTAAAAAGACACAGCTGCAAGAATCTGAAACACTCAATTGTTCAGACTGCAGGAGAATGGATCTGTCTGAATAAGACAGTTGATCAGTAAGTCTGAGGAGACTTTGTTAAAATTTAATATGTCTCAGAAGACGTAGTTGGATTTTATGTCACGCTCGGACTTGGCCAGCTGTAGCATGGAATTAAGGAGTTGTTCTAATGAACTAGAATGATCAGTCCCATAAGGGCTTAGGTGTGTGTGAAATACACTAATATAATGTCTCAAAAGGACTTGATTTTGGGTATCCCGCAGGAATTAGAAATTCTAGCCTTGTGCGATGTAGAATTTTAGTAGGAGTCTCTGAGGACTTGGAATTTGGTTGAAGAATTCTCGCCACGTGCGACGTAGAATTTCAGTAGGAGTCTCTGAGGACTTGGAATTTGGTTGAGGAATTCTCGCCACGTGCGACGTAGAATTTTAGTAGGAGTCTCTGAGGACTTGGAATTTGGTTGAGGAATTCTAGCCACGTACGACGTAGAATTTTATTTGGTTTGCCCGTAGGACTTGGAAATATGATTCGTAACTTAGGACTTAGGAATTACTAACGGGAAAAACCCAAAGAAAAATGTTTACTGAGAAATAAATGTAAAAAAAGGTTACACACACTGGCATGGGAGGAGGGTAAAAGGCGTCTGACAATCCGCAGTTATTTTTAGGCTCTGTGTGAATGAACCCTTCTATTTATAGACCGTCTGCGACTCCGGGGAATTTCCCGGTTGTCTGAGAGGATAACAGTAAAAATTACCTAGTAATTTCCCCTATAAGCGAAGTTCAAATTTCGCGTTCCTAACACCTAATTCGACTTTTAACTACACTGAGAGAAGTATTTTCAGCAAAGCAAGCTGATCTAGTCTTGTCCCACGTGGGAATTTATTTGCGCCTAAATAATAATTCTCTAATTTAAAATGCAAAGTAAAATTTATCACAAAGGAATTTCTTTCGCACTACTCCTTGAAGCAAAGAATATGGCAAGGATTTTAACACAAGAGGAATTTCGCACTATTCCTCGAAGCAAAGAATGGTTAGCACTGGTTATATCCTAACTACCTATCCTGAAAGGCATGCATTAATGAATCTAATACGGCGGTTTTTTTCTCTCAGTGAATACATGCGTCCCTATTTCTAATTCCTAGGAACAGTCACGATTGTAAAAAAGTTTTGCTAAGATAAACACATTACTTACGAGGAATTTCTGGATCTGTGTGCTGGTTTTACACAAAAGGTTCGGAATTTGTCTCATACCCACCGTAGCTTTGCTAATTGCTGATTTGGTAGATGCAAACACAAGCAAAAGCAGAAAAAAAATGGGGCGGATGCAACCGCTAAAACGAAAATCTCAGGCAAAAGGTCGCCATTTTTATGTTTTCCCTGGCAATCTAGTTTGAAATATTCTCTGTGAGACAGGTAGCAACAATTTCAGATAATTTAGCCTAGTGATTTCAACTTCGTGGGGCCAGGAAAACATAAAACAAGAGGAGAAAGGGGGAATTTCATATGAGTTTAAGGCTCTTACTACTGAAGGGAAATATTACGGTAACACATGGGCAAACTTACAGGAGTGTATTTACATAAATAACATTAGTACGGGAAAGAGGAATGCAAGTAGATTATTGATCCTGAAGGGGATTGCTACGGGATGGATGAAACTGGGGCGATTCCAAACACAGTCCAAGAAGATTCCACGATATAGGGTCCCTCTAAAATGAGAGATATGCACAATATATGACAGTAATGAAAATAGACAAAAGAATAATGAATTTGAAGCTGCACTGAGGGTGCCAAGAAGCTTCGATGAATTAATAATGGCTTAGCACTGCCAACACTCGAGGAGCATGGACATTTGACAAGAGATTCGGTGATTACTGGCACTCAAATTAAGTAAATGTTACGAGGAAAAGCGTGGCTGAATGGATGCCTCTACAGAGCACTTTACCGTAGAGCAGATTTGGTTCCAGCGCAGAAGGCGGTCCGTGAATGACTTGCAATTTCTGAGTGCAAGTGCAATCTTCCACGTGGTAGGATACAGGGGCTTCAGTAAAGGGCAAGATAATGGGAACCTCACAAAACGCCAGGCAAATGGAGTGGGTCATCGGTCCGGCCATCATCGAAGGGAACACGTGGCTGGCGGGTGGAGTGCACAAAGGGAAAGTATACTTTTAAAGGCCACATGGTTAGGAGCTAAGGGCATCGTTGGGCCATGGCATGGCGGTGGTTTGGGATGTCGACTCTACACCATCTCTTCCAGAGCGCTTCTGAGAGAGAGCCTTGATCTGTTTGTCGCTTTTATCTCCTCCTATGGGGCAGGGGGCACGTCCAGCACATAGGGAGTTGAGTCATGTTCAGCTGATGCCCGCAGGGGGGTTTTGCCTGAAAAGGACAGCCAGACAGATTCACTTTTGCCTTGAAAATCACAAATTATCTACTTAAAAGGAGTGTCCTTCAATCGGTTTTAACCCCTTGTATTCTGACCGTGCGAAGTATCGAACCGCAGACAAGAAGCAAAAGAAAAGGGAGCAATTTTCTAGCGAAGTCTTGCTACTCTTAATAGCTCCCCACACAAGATGGTGTACACACCTTCATTCGGGTGTGAACATCGAAATACGCAAGAATGCACGGAAAATTCTTTACTTTACTCTACATTCTGCCTTGCAATGGACTTTACTACTAAGGTATTTATAAAACTCTGTGTTACTACTGTGGATACCATACTGGAACAAATTACTTTAACAGGACATAAGAAATTTTCAACACTTGCAAAGAGTAATTACTTTGGATTTGGTTACACATTGATAACTTTATAAAGTGACACGAACAATATGATTTAATTAGGATTATAAGACCACGGTATGTGAGGCTTGTGGCAAACAAATGAAGAAAAGAGGTTAATGTTCAAGAATTAGAATACATGGTTACTTAATTCTAGATATCCCCTAAATGCATGCGGTTAGTTTGCCTTTTAACCTGACCCTTACTCTGGGGTGTTTTGACAGAGGTAGGTGAGCGAGAGTATTCGCGAGCTTTAATTCGCTAATTTTATGCATCCACTGCCCACACTTGAGTACGAACTATAAATAGACAATGTTATGACGGGGTAAGCAGACAAAAGACGTGGGGTCTAGGAAAAACAGAGTTCTTAGAAGGAAGGGAAGCGGAAAAAGAGAAAAAAAATAATAATAATAATAACAAAAAGGAAAAATTAATGGAATGCTACGAAGGAAAGCGTGACCGCATATGAAGGGTGAACACGTCTCTCTCCCTAACATAAGTATACTCCACCTGGTGATGACATGAAAACCAAGCATCTCTAAGTTTCAAATTGCTTTTCAAGCTTACAAATTATTTTGATAGAAGTCTACTATCTGAATTTGAGCAATCCCTGTTACAGGCAATAGAATTCCAGTCACCACCCATTGTGATATTGCTTATATTGTTCCTTAAGAAATATAAAATATCTGTATTAAATAATTTCTCCCTATCTTTTTTCTTACTATTCCCAGCAGGAGCATACACATTTAATAACTGAATATTAACATTTGAGTAACGACAATTAACACTCATAACATAACCATCTATATCATTTTCAAAACTCAAAACTTCCACTTTAGAGGTTTTATTAAAAAAAGATAGCTATTCCACCCTTAAGCATTTGTGTATAATTAATCAAAACTTTGCAATATTTTTCAACATATTCCAGTTTATAAAGAAACAAAGTTTATTATTTTAATTTGCTTATTCAAGGTATTAAGTCCATTTACGTTAATTGTAGCTATATTTATTGTGGATGAAGTGAATTTTGTATGTTATGTAAACAAAAAACATACAATACTAGGTTGAAACGTAATACAATACTACGTTAATTTGCTTTAAGCTTCTTAGCACACTTTCCTGTTTCATCATCTGATGATAAATTCGGGTTCATCCTTTCCATGTTTTGATGCTTGTCTTTCTTCAGCGTTATCTTCAGTTTATTGCTAGAGTCTGATTTTGTATGCCATGTTCCAACTTCTATATCAGTACTGTAAAATTCTGTTTGGGACGCTGGTTTCTCATAATCTGTTTCCTCACTATCCGTTTTTTTTTCTCTTCTTTTCCTTCTACTATACTTGCTGCTTCGTTTTCTGTAAATACCTCGTTTTCTTTACGATCCTTATGAATCTCAACATTTGTTGTAGACGTATGCAAGTCACTGACACCTATTGGTTGGGAAACCCTAAATCCTGGCCTTCCTGCATCGTCATCATCCTGCTCGTATTCAAGACTGTCCTCAAAAAGATCCCTTTCGTCCTCATAGTTTGGCCGACCAACGATTACCCCTCTCTCCAGTTTGCCATGAACATTTTCTTCCCTCCCTCATGCAACAGTCCAAAGATTCCACCGAGACATGATCTTCCTTCGTTTCTTTCCCTAGATCACTTCCAGCATTCTTTGTTGTTGTGCCTTCCCCAAGGTTTATCGAGTCGTCTTCATCCTTTACTTGCTCACAATCATTTTGTGAATTATCCTTAACAATTTCTTCTGTTGTGCAATTTAATACCTGCTCTTCCATTGAACTAGGTTCCTCATCTCTGTCCTTTCCTTCGGTTACTATATTTGTAGTTTGATTTCCTTGGGTATCTCCGCTTTCCTCAACTGTTTCATTTTCTACATTGTCTTATGCAACTCATTTGCGTTTACGTTGGTTTCGTCCGTTCCTTCCATAGGCAAGGTGAGGGAACTCTCCTTGTTTAAACTTACACCTTGCATCTTCGTATTTGCAGTCTTTAGCCACGTGCCATATTTCCCCGCACCTATAGCATGTACGTTGCTGCTCATTATACAAGATAGTTAAGGTAAATCCGAAAACCGTGATAGACGAAGGAACATTCTCTTTTAGTCTCATGCTAGCTGTCCTGACTCCCGTCAATAGCCCTTTGAACGGTCCGTAAGCATATTTGTTTTGCCTGATTCCTTCCACTTTGCCATATTTCGATAATACCTCGATCAGCTTTCATCTGAGAGTTCGAAAGGAGCATTCCTTATTGAAACATACGTAATGGATGTACTAAGGTTCACAATCTTTACATTCCCCAACTGTTCTGAACATACCTCTTTGCCTTCGTATTTTTCCATGAGATCATTAAACACATTTGGTACTACTTCAACAATTACTCTATTCCTATTTATAAAATGAACTCCTATAATCGAGTCATGAACCAATTTCATGTTTGAAAATAACATTCTGCTAACAGCATCCATAGAAGGGTATGCAGAAAACTGCAACCCAAGGAAGTACTTTCTCCTAAACGGTGTTGAGTATGACGTCATACTGTTACACTTAAACTAGTCACTGAAAGACTCAATAGATGGCAGCACCGTAGCCACCGTCTAGCGCAGACTCCCCGCCTAGGCAATTCTAGGGGGGGAGGGGCCACGACTCAAAATAAGAGAACTTAACGAAGTTTTCAAGATTGCCATTTATTCCCTTGAATAAAATTTCCTAGTTTTCTTGAATACTTATTTTTGATGTATTTCCCAGTTTCTATGAAAAAATACGTTGATGTGATTGTTTTGCTCCACAGAAGAAGTTTTTTATTATATTAACTATAGCAATGAGTTTGTATAAATTAGTACATTAATATTTAAAGTAGTAAAACACCTTTTTCAAATTTTATCCATCTCTATAAAATTAAATGACGTCTGATTGCAGTGTTGTCAAACTTCTTCCTGTGGAGAATGTATATGTTATTTTCTTGTTGTAAGGGCACATGCCAGTAGTTTAAGCTTGCCTTCTGGACGAAACCCTTTTTTTTTTTTTTTGTATGTTGGGTTACGATTAAACAACTTAATGTTTGTGTTTTAGTTGATGGTTTGTTACGTAACCCTGTAGTTTTGTAGATGTGACAACTGTGCTATCCAATATACTCCTCCCGAGTTTTCTTCCAGGGTGGGAACATGAAGCTCTGCCTGTTTCGCAGCAAACTCCAGAAAGGCAAGTTGTAGAAGAAATTCTCGTAAAATCCAGCCCCATCACCTCGTGAACTGTCGTCGTGATTGCAGTAATTTCTTCATAAGAATATTCTGAAATCCCCTTTTTTTTTTTGCCATTTATGTTTTCCTCTATCGAAGTAACGTAACGTTTTGTCAATTTTTGCAGTAATATGTTAATGTTTTCTTGCTTCTTAATGTAACTTGGATGATTGTTGTGTCCTTTAAATATTAATTATATGTGTTAAACTTTTTAAATGCGTATTTGTGAACCCGTGTGGCATCACCCAAAAAGAATTGGTGCAGGAAATATAGTTGATTGTTTCTCAACTGCACTTTGTTGGAAAGAATATAATGTTTCTTGACTTCATGGTACATTTAAGTAAGTTAGTAAACTCCTCAGCACTGTAACTTGGTCTCATTCAAAGCTAGGGCAGGAGGGCTTAAGGTTGAATGAAATCGTACCGAATGTGGGCCTAAAACTTTAAAGTTTCACCACATTCTTTGCTAGTTATAGTAGTATTTTGCTTTGGTCCTTCGAACGAACCGGATGCCATAACGATTCACAAAGGATTTTTTTGGATGTTAAAGATAATTTACGATAAAGTTCACGTTGGTGATGGATGGCTATAAAGTCATTTTAGTGTAGCTGGCACGTGTCCAAAGTTATTTGGTGAGCAGGGTAAGGTATTGAATTACTTGGAGTGTTTTGCCAAGTAATCTATTGTTTATGGAACATTATTGTTCGTATTTAGTGATCACTCTGTGAAGAAATTCTTGTTGAATTTCGTAGCCATTTTGAACTTAGGTTTTCGTGACCAGATTTATTTTGTGAAGTATTGAATTACTTGGAGTGTTTTGCCAAGTAATCTATTGTTTATGGAACATTATTGTTCGTATTTAGTGATTACTCTGTGAAGAAATTCTTGTTGAATTTCGTAGCCATTTTGAACTTAGGTTTTCGTGACCAGATTTATTTTGTGAAGTGATGAAGAGCACGTGGTCAAATTATCTATCATTCAGTGAATGTTATTCGACCTATGAATAAGATTAGTTATATTTTCAATCAGGTTTAGATAATTTGCCATACATTTTTGATATTTGAGCAAGTTTCTTATTGATCCATTAACAAGAAAATGGATTCCAAGATTAGGTAGTTATTGAAAGGGAAATTATTTCCTTACAAGATTTGCTTGATGAGACAGATAACTGCATTGGTGATACTGATACACCAAAATCGACCCTTGTAATGTATGAACGTTGTCTTATTGAGGGTCTACGACGTTTTGAAGATAGTTGGTCACAGAATGTGACGATTATTTCACAGGATAGTGAATATGATAGTTTATGTAGAAGTTATAGAGCAATAACTAGATGTGTAAGGAAAGCTATTGCTACTGCACAGAAAACTATGAGCGAGATTGACACGGGAGATATAAATCAACAGCCCGCTTTGCCTCCTCCTTCGGCTCCCATTAACCCTCTCCCTCCCCCTAAACTCCCAGCAATTAAGATACCTGAATTTAGCGGTGGGGAAGAACAATGGCTTGCATTTTGGGATATATTTAACAGTTTAGTTCACGATCGTATGGATATTTCCAATGTGATTAAGTTTTCTACCCTCAGAGCTAGTTTAAAGGATAACGCCTTTAAAGCCATAGAAGGTTTGCCTGTCACTAATGCCAATTATTCAGTAGCTATTCAGACCCTTAAGGAGAAGTATGATAATAAGGACAAATTGAAACGTAGACTTATGTCCAAATTAACGCATTTAGTCCCTCCCAGTCATACAATAGAGGATTTGAACACGTTCAAATTGGAATATGAGAAGATTATCTTACAAATGAACACATTGAATTTAGATGATAGAGGCCATGAACCCCATTTTCTCTAGTATAATATGCGAGAAATTATCACCTGAAACACGTAAGGCTATAGCTAATAAACATAATAGTATGTCTCTTGATTTAAAGCAAATTTCCTCAGGTTTGAAATATGTTTGTGAATTAATGGAATTTTGTTACGAAGGTGAGAATTCTAATAAGAGAAAACGTGATCAGGGTAACTATTCTAAAGTGATTCCTCAAATGTGCAAAACGTGCAGAGAGCACAACAAAGTAACAGTAAGCCTAGTAATAGTAGTTCTTACCATAATTGTGTGTTTTGCTCATCGAACCATGCCTCTCGCGATTGTAAGACTTTCAAAACCATTGATAGTAGAAGGGACAGAGTTAAATATTTAAGATTGTGCTTTGCTTGCCTCAAAGGAGGTCATTTATTCTCTGAATGTAGAAACAAACCGAAATGTAATATATGTGATGGGCCTCATTACCCGATGATTTGTAAGAAAACAGAAAACCCTGTTAATCCTGCTCCACCAAAGTTGAGTGTAAATAGTACTAATGTTAGTAAGTCAAATGTTAATTCTGGGAAATCTCATAATGATTCTAAAGGTGCTGTAAGTAAAGGTGATTCCCAGTAGTTATGACTGCTTCTTTGGGTATTGATCATTCTCAGACTAATAAGAGTTCTGTTTCGACTGCTCTTCCTACTGCTAATGTAATTGTGTCAGGGAATGGACATCGTTCCTTTGGGAGAGCACTCTTTGATTCTGGTGCACAAAGAACGTTTATTGCAAAGGAATTAGCTCATAAGTTTAGTCTACCGTCCATAGCAACAGTAGCCTTAAAGGTAAAACCATTTGGCAGTGATGCCATGGAAGTTAATTGTAATATAGTAAGAGTTGTGGTGAGACTAGGTAAGATTCGTACTGTCATTAATGCCATTGCATTCGATAGAGTTAATTCCAGAATTTATTCTCCAGGTTTAAGTAAGTCAGCTGCGTTCTTGACGAGTAAAGGCATAAAATTAGCAGATAATGATTTAAATTCAGATGAAGTGAATGGTATAGAATTGGTCATTGAGCTGATTACTATGGAAAATTCATTCACAACAGTCAAATTTGCTCTGGAATACAGATATTGAATAGTTCTGGTGGTGCACTAATTTTTGGACCTCTTCCTAGTTGGTCTTATGACGATGTAGAATCTAATGAGATTACTACATCAAATGTATGTTGTTCAAGAATAGAAGTAGAGGAAATCCCTATTAATTCTTGTTGTGAAGTTAGAAAATTATGGGATTTAGAAAGTGTTGGTATTCGTCAATCTGAAATTAGTCCTGAAGAAAGAGAATCAGTTAAGTGTTTTAAGGATAAAGTAAAAGGGTTGACAATAAGTATGAAGTGTCCTTGCCATTTAAAGATGAAAGTAGACCGCCTGTTAACTATAGAATAGCCATTGGTCAATTAAATTCCTCGCTACATAGATTCGAATCTGACCCCTCCTTGTATGCTCATTATGATAAGATTATCCAAGATTACGTTCAGTCTGGGTTTATAGAATTAATTCCCTCAGGCTCCCCTATTATAGGGCATTATTTACCCCACCATGCTGTATTGAAGGATTCAGAAACAACTCCCATTCGAATAGTTTTTAATGCTTCTTCCAAGGCTAAAGGAGAACTTTCCTTAAATGATTGTTTATTAACTGGTCCTCATTAACTACTAAACTTTTTGATGCCCTGTTGAGTTTCCGTACAAACCCAGTAGCTGTGATTTCAGATATCAGTAAAGCCTTTTAAGGATAGGCATTTCACCTGACTGTCGTGATTATTGCAGATTTCTATGGATAACTGATCCCTCCGATTTGAAGTCTACTGTAACTTACCGGTTTTGTGTAGTTTGTTTTGGAGCTACATGCTCCCCCTTTCTCTTGCAGCAAACCCTTTTGCATCATTTATCTTTACATGATAATCCCCTTGCATCATCTCTGATGAAGAATTTCTATGTAGATAATTTTAGTAAAACTTACAAGGATGTGTCAGTCTTGATGGATGAGTATCCAGTAATAAATGAGATTCTTGAAGATGCTAATATGCCTCTACAAGAATGGGTCAGTAATGATTCAGAGTTTAACAGAACCATAGATGTTATCAAAGAAAGAGTGAACGTTTTGGGTTTAGAGTGGTATCTAACACAAGATGAGATGTCACTGAAGGAAGTAAATTGTGAGTATAAAGGACCTTTAACCAAGCGAAAGGTTTTATCAGTAATAGCTCGAATGTTTGATCCTCTAGGATTATTGTCACCAATACAGGTGAGAGGTAAATATTTTCTTAAATGTTTGTGGAGTAACTACGGGTGGGATGACCCTTTGCCAGAATCATTATGTTCAAGGTTTGATGAAATTTGCAAATGTATTAGAAATGTAGAAAGTTTAAAGTTTCCTAGGTTTGTTGTACATCCTGAAGGTTCCCACTTACATGTATTTTGTGATGCCTCTAACAAGGCATATGGAGCTGCTGCCTATGTGATTGATTTCAGGAGAAGTGTAAGCAGTTTACTGGTCAGTAAGTGTAAAGTTGCACCAAACCCTAAACAGACTATTCCGCGTTTGGAATTGACAGCCTTGTCCTTGGGTGCGAAACTTGCTGGAAGATTAATGCAGAATGATGATTTGAGATTGAGTTCTTGCACTCTCTGGAGTGACTCCATGGTTTCTATTTGTTGGGTGAAGAACAATAATAGTAAAATTCCCTATGTACGAAACAGAGTCACTGAAATTAATGAATTCAAGTTTCCTCTACGGTATACCCCCTCTAAGGATAATCCAGCTGATATTTTATCCAGAGGTAGTACTAGTAAAGATTTAGCGCAAAATTCCTTATGGTGGAATGGCCCTAAATGGCTTTTAACTGGTGATTATCCCCAATCTTTAGCTACAGAAACTGTGCATGTTAATGAAATTCTTTCAGAACCTAAGTTTGTTAACCCTCCAACCCCATTAATTGACATCCCACGTTACAGTAATTTAAGTAAGCTTAAACGTATCATGAGGTCAATATTGCTTTTTCTTAATAAATGCAGTAAAGGTTCTAAGTTTGTTGTTAACGAAATGAAAGCACTTGTCCTCCTTGAACAGAAGCAACATTTTTCTACTACCAGAATGTACCTCTGTGATAAGAATTCACATGGAGTGTCCATGGATATTAAGAATTTCTGTAATCAGTTGAACTTATTTGTTGATGAGGAAAATCTAATTAGGTCTCAGGGTCGCATGAAAAACGCTTCCATGTCTTATGATACTCAGTGCCCAATGTTATTGCCTTCCAGAAGTTATTTAACAGTGTTGATAGTTGAACATTTGCATAGACATCATCACCATTGTGGTGTCAATTCTGTACTGGTATTGTTGAGAGAAACTTTTTGGGTACCGAAAGCACGACAAGTTATCAAATCAATTCTGTCAAAGTGTGTTTTGTGTCAGAAGTTAACCAAGAAACGGTTGTGTTTGCCTCCTCCTCCACCATTACCCACAGAAAGAGTGAGATATGATAGATCTTTCCAATCAGTAGGAGTTGATTATACTGGTGCTATTAATGTTTTTGATCATGAGACTGGCTTGGAGGAGAAGGTCTTTATATGTCTATTTACCTGTACTACGAGCAGGGCAGTTCATTTTGAATTGACTCATTCCATGACTGCTTCCGATTTCCTACTGGCTTTTCGACGCTTTGTAGCATATCATTCTCTGCCGAGTCTGATTATATCTGACAATGGTAGGAATTTTGTTGGATTTAATAATTTCCTGAAGGAAATTATGGATGAACCAGAGGTAAAGTCATACCTTGAAGGAAATTGTGTTAATTGGAAATTCATTACACCGCGAGCCCCCTGGTCTGGAGGCTTTTATGAACGCCTTATTGGTGTTCTAAAGGGATGTTTGTCCAAAGCCTTATATCACAAACGTGTATCCTTTGAAGAGTTGAGAACTCTACTTGTTGAGTTTCAAGCTGTGATAAATTCTCGACCACTGACTTATCTCTCCTCTGATCGAGATTGTGAGGCTTTGACTCCTCCATGTTACTTTATGGGCGAAATATTTGTATTTCCCCTCCTCTTAACAATTCAGCAACTGATGACCCAGATTTCATGAGTTCAAGTGATCTTAGAGAACAATATTTTAGATTATCATCAGTGCTAAGAAAATTTGAGAACTCTTGGAAAAGAGACTATTTAGTGTCCTTGAGAGAGAGACATTTTAATTCTAGTGATTATCTCTCTGCAAATGTGAAAGTTGGGGACATAGTGATGGTAGACTTAGAAGATCATCTGGGGAAAGGCTATAGATCCCTCCTCTCATTGGGTAAGGTTACCCAGCTGTTTCCATCGTCTGATGGTGTGATTAGGTCTGTAGAAGTGAGAGTGAATAATAAACTATACATGAGATCAATCACAAAGCTCGTACTTCTGGAATTACCCTGAGAGGGAATTTGATAGTGTCGTAACTCAGGAGCCAGATAGTGTGCCTCTGAGTGGTACTAGACCTCGGCGTGCAGCAGCAATCCGCTGTGATCAAGAGAGAAAGGATTTAATTTCTATGGATGTACTCTAAAATGTATATTTGATTTAAATTTTTGATGTGTTAAGATGGTCACAGCTGCATAGCGTTATTCAATTGAATTCGCTCCTGGGTGCAGTTGTGATTACTTCTAATTATGATTCTTTCTTGGGGGAGAATGTCAAAAATTGCCATTTATTCCCCTTGAATAAAATTTCCTAGTTTTCTTGAATACTTATTTTGATGTATTTCCCAGTTTCTATGAAAAAATACGTTGATGTGATTGTTTTGCTCCACAGAAGAAGTTTTTATTATATTAACTATAGCAATGAGTTTGTATAAATTAGTACATTAATATTTAAAGTAGTAAAACACCTTTTTCGCAAATTTTATCCATCTCTATAAAATTAAATGACGTCTGATTGCAGTGTTGTCAAACTTCTTCCTGTGGAGAATGTATATGTTATTTTCTTGTTGTAAGGGCACATGCCAGTAGTTTAAGCTTGCCTTCTGGACGAAACCTTTTTTTTTTTTTTTTTTGTATGTTGGGTTACGATTAAACAACTTTAATGTTTGTGTTTTAGTTGATGGTTTGTTACGTAACCCTGTAGTTTTGTAGATGTGACAACTGTGCTATCCAATGTACTGCTCCCGAGTTTTCTTCCAGGGTGGGAACATGAAGCTCTGCCTGTTTCGCAGCAAACTCCAGAAAGGCAAGTTGTAGAAGAAATTCTCGTAAAATCCAGCCCCATCACCTCGTGAACTGTCGTCGTGATTGCAGTAATTTCTTCATAAGAATATTCTGAAATCCCCCTTTTTTTTGCCATTTATGTTTTCCTCTATCGAAGTAACGTAACGTTTTGTCAATTTTTGCAGTAATATGTTAATGTTTTCTTGCTTCTTAATGTAACTTGGATGATTGTTGTGTCCTTTAAATATTAATTATATGTGTTAAACTTTTTAAATGCGTATTTGTGAACCCGTGTGGCATCACCCAAAAAGAATTGGTGCAGGAAATATAGTTGATTGTTTCTCAACTGCACTTTGTTGGAAAGAATATAATGTTTCTTGACTTCATGGTACATTTAAGTAAGTTAGTAAACTCCTCAGCACTGTAACTTGGTCTCATTCAAAGCTAGGGCAGGAGGGCTTAAGGTTGAATGAAATCGTACCGAATGTGGGCCTAAAACTTTAAAGTTTCACCACATTCTTTGCTAGTTATAGTAGTATTTTGCTTTGGTCCTTCGAACGAACCGGATGCCATAACGATTCACAAAGGATTTTTTTGGATGTTAAAGATAATTTACGATAAAGTTCACGTTGGTGATGGATGGCTATAAAGTCATTTTAGTGTAGCTGGCACGTGTCCAAAGTTATTTGGTGAGCAGGGTAAGGTATTGAATTACTTGGAGTGTTTTGCCAAGTAATCTATTGTTTATGGAACATTATTGTTCGTATTTAGTGATCACTCTGTGAAGAAATTCTTGTTGAATTTCGTAGCCATTTTGAACTTAGGTTTTCGTGACCAGATTTATTTTGTGAAGTATTGAATTACTTGGAGTGTTTTGCCAAGTAATCTATTGTTTATGGAACATTATTGTTCGTATTTAGTGATTACTCTGTGAAGAAATTCTTGTTGAATTTCGTAGCTATTTTGAACTTAGGTTTTCGTGACCAGATGTATTTTGTGAAGTGATGAAGAGCACGTGGTCAAATTATCTATCATTCAGTGAATGTTATTCGACCTATGAATAAGATTAGTTATATTTTCAATCAGGTTTAGATAATTTGCCATACATTTTGATATTTGAGCAAGTTTCTTATTGATCCATTAACAAGAAAATGGATTCCAAGATTAGGGTAGTTATTGAAAGGGAAATTATTTCCTTACAAGATTTGCTTGATGAGACAGATAACTGCATTGGTGATACTGATACACCAAAATCGACCCTTGTAATGGTATGAACGTTGTCTTATTGAGGGTCTACGACGTTTTGAAGATAGTTGGTCACAGAATGTGACGATTATTTCACAGGATAGTGAATATGATAGTTTATGTAGAAGTTATAGAGCAATAACTAGATGTGTAAGGAAAGCTATTGCTACTGCACAGAAAACTATGAGCGAGATTGACACGGGAGATATAAATCAACAGCCCGCTTTGCCTCCTCCTTCGGCTCCCATTAACCCTCTCCCTCCCCCTAAACTCCCAGCAATTAAGATACCTGAATTTAGCGGTGGGGAAGAACAATGGCTTGCATTTTGGGATATATTTAACAGTTTAGTTCACGATCGTATGGATATTTCCAATGTGATTAAGTTTTCTACCCTCAGAGCTAGTTTAAAGGATAACGCCTTTAAAGCCATAGAAGGTTTGCCTGTCACTAATGCCAATTATTCAGTAGCTATTCAGACCCTTAAGGAGAAGTATGATAATAAGGACAAATTGAAACGTAGACTTATGTCCAAATTAACGCATTTAGTCCCTCCCAGTCATACAATAGAGGATTTGAACACGTTCAAATTGGAATATGAGAAGATTATCTTACAAATGAACACATTGAATTTAGATGTAGAGGCCATGAACCCCATTTTCTCTAGTATAATATGCGAGAAATTATCACCTGAAACACGTAAGGCTATAGCTAATAAACATAATAGTATGTCTCTTGATTTAAAGCAAATTTCCTCAGGTTTGAAATATGTTTGTGAATTAATGGAATTTTGTTACGAAGGTGAGAATTCTAATAAGAGAAAACGTGATCAGGGTAACTATTCTAAAGTGATTCCCTCAAATGTGCAAAACGTGCAGAGAGCACAACAAAGTAACAGTAAGCCTAGTAATAGTAGTTCTTACCATAATTGTGTGTTTTGCTCATCGAACCATGCCTCTCGCGATTGTAAGACTTTCAAAACCATTGATAGTAGAAGGGACAGAGTTAAATATTTAAGATTGTGCTTTGCTTGCCTCAAAGGAGGTCATTTATTCTCTGAATGTAGAAACAAACCGAAATGTAATATATGTGATGGGCCTCATTACCCGATGATTTGTAAGAAAACAGAAAACCCTGTTAATCCTGCTCCACCAAAGTTGAGTGTAAATAGTACTAATGTTAGTAAGTCAAATGTTAATTCTGGGAAATCTCATAATGATTCTAAAGGTGCTGTAAGTAAAGGTGATTCCCCAGTAGTTATGACTGCTTCTTTGGGTATTGATCATTCTCAGACTAATAAGAGTTCTGTTTCGACTGCTCTTCCTACTGCTAATGTAATTGTGTCAGGAATGGACATCGTTCCTTTGGGAGAGCACTCTTTGATTCTGGTGCACAAAGAACGTTTATTGCAAAGGAATTAGCTCATAAGCTTAGTCTACCGTCCATAGCAACAGTAGCCTTAAAGGTAAAACCATTTGGCAGTGATGCCATGGAAGTTAATTGTAATATAGTAAGAGTTGTGGTGAGACTAGGTAAGATTCGTACTGTCATTAATGCCATTGCATTCGATAGAGTTAATTCCAGAATTTATTCTCCAGGTTTAAGTAAGTCAGCTGCGTTCTTGACGAGTAAAGGCATAAAATTAGCAGATAATGATTTAAATTCAGATGAAGTGAATGGTATAGAATTGGTCATTGGAGCTGATTACTATGGAAAATTCATTCACAACAGTCAAATTTGCTCTGGAATACAGATATTGAATAGTTCTGGTGGTGCACTAATTTTTGGACCTCTTCCTAGTTGGTCTTATGACGATGTAGAATCTAATGAGATTACTACATCAAATGTATGTTGTTCAAGAATAGAAGTAGAGGAAATCCCTATTAATTCTTGTTGTGAAGTTAGAAAATTATGGGATTTAGAAAGTGTTGGTATTCGTCAATCTGAAATTAGTCCTGAAGAAAGAGAATCAGTTAAGTGTTTTAAGGATAAAGTAAAAAGGGTTGACAATAAGTATGAAGTGTCCTTTGCCATTTAAAGATGAAAGTAGACCGCCTGTTAACTATAGAATAGCCATTGGTCAATTAAATTCCTCGCTACATAGATTCGAATCTGACCCCTCCTTGTATGCTCATTATGATAAGATTATCCAAGATTACGTTCAGTCTGGGTTTATAGAATTAATTCCCTCAGGCTCCCCTATTATAGGGCATTATTTACCCCACCATGCTGTATTGAAGGATTCAGAAACAACTCCCATTCGAATAGTTTTTAATGCTTCTTCCAAGGCTAAAGGAGAACTTTCCTTAAATGATTGTTTATTAACTGGTCCCTCATTAACTACTAAACTTTTTGATGCCCTGTTGAGTTTCCGTACAAACCCAGTAGCTGTGATTTCAGATATCAGTAAAGCCTTTTAAGGATAGGCATTTCACCTGACTGTCGTGATTATTGCAGATTTCTATGGATAACTGATCCCTCCGATTTGAAGTCTACTGTAACTTACCGGTTTTGTGTAGTTTGTTTTGGAGCTACATGCTCCCCCTTTCTCTTGCAGCAAACCCTTTTGCATCATTTATCTTTACATGATAATCCCCTTGCATCATCTCTGATGAAGAATTTCTATGTAGATAATTTTAGTAAAACTTACAAGGATGTGTCAGTCTTGATGGATGAGTATCCAGTAATAAATGAGATTCTTGAAGATGCTAATATGCCTCTACAAGAATGGGTCAGTAATGATTCAGAGTTTAACAGAACCATAGATGTTATCAAAGAAAGAGTGAACGTTTTGGGTTTAGAGTGGTATCTAACACAAGATGAGATGTCACTGAAGGAAGTAAATTGTGAGTATAAAGGACCTTTAACCAAGCGAAAGGTTTTATCAGTAATAGCTCGAATGTTTGATCCTCTAGGATTATTGTCACCAATACAGGTGAGAGGTAAATATTTTCTTAAATGTTTGTGGAGTAACTACGGGTGGGATGACCCTTTGCCAGAATCATTATGTTCAAGGTTTGATGAAATTTGCAAATGTATTAGAAATGTAGAAAGTTTAAAGTTTCCTAGGTTTGTTGTACATCCTGAAGGTTCCCACTTACATGTATTTTGTGATGCCTCTAACAAGGCATATGGAGCTGCTGCCTATGTGATTGATTTCAGGAGAAGTGTAAGCAGTTTACTGGTCAGTAAGTGTAAAGTTGCACCAAACCCTAAACAGACTATTCCGCGTTTGGAATTGACAGCCTTGTCCTTGGGTGCGAAACTTGCTGGAAGATTAATGCAGAATGATGATTTGAGATTGAGTTCTTGCACTCTCTGGAGTGACTCCATGGTTTCTATTTGTTGGGTGAAGAACAATAATAGTAAAATTCCCTATGTACGAAACAGAGTCACTGAAATTAATGAATTCAAGTTTCCTCATGGTATACCCCCTCTAAGGATAATCCAGCTG
Organism: Macrobrachium rosenbergii; assembly: GCF_040412425.1. Taxonomy (NCBI): domain Eukaryota; kingdom Metazoa; phylum Arthropoda; class Malacostraca; order Decapoda; family Palaemonidae; genus Macrobrachium; species Macrobrachium rosenbergii. Next base: position 137,487 of record NC_089742.1, on the reverse strand, counting down.
ATATTCTATCCAGAGGTAGTACTAGTAAAGATTTAGCGCAAAATTCCTTATGGTGGAATGGCCTAAATGGCTTTTAACTGGTGATTATCCCCAATCTTTAGCTACAGAAACTGTGCATGTTAATGAAATTCTTTCAGAACCTAAGTTTGTTAACCCTCCAACCCCATTAATTGACATCCCACGTTACAGTAATTTAAGTAAGCTTAAACGTATCATGAGGTCAATATTGCTTTTTCTTAATAAATGCAGTAAAGGTTCTAAGTTTGTTGTTAACGAAATGAAAGCACTTGTCCTCCTTGAACAGAAGCAACATTTTTCTACTACCAGAATGTACCTCTGTGATAAGAATTCACATGGAGTGTCCATGGATATTAAGAATTTCTGTAATCAGTTGAACTTATTTGTTGATGAGGAAAATCTAATTAGGTCTCAGGGTCGCATGAAAAACGCTTCCATGTCTTATGATACTCAGTGCCCAATGTTATTGCCTTCCAGAAGTTATTTAACAGTGTTGATAGTTGAACATTTGCATAGACATCATCACCATTGTGGTGTCAATTCTGTACTGGTATTGTTGAGAGAAACTTTTTGGGTACCGAAAGCACGACAAGTTATCAAATCAATTCTGTCAAAGTGTGTTTTGTGTCAGAAGTTAACCAAGAAACGGTTGTGTTTGCCTCCTCCTCCACCATTACCCACAGAAAGAGTGAGATATGATAGATCTTTCCAATCAGTAGGAGTTGATTATACTGGTGCTATTAATGTTTTTGATCATGAGACTGGCTTGGAGGAGAAGGTCTTTATATGTCTATTTACCTGTACTACGAGCAGGGCAGTTCATTTTGAATTGACTCATTCCATGACTGCTTCCGATTTCCTACTGGCTTTTCGACGCTTTGTAGCATATCATTCTCTGCCGAGTCTGATTATATCTGACAATGGTAGGAATTTTGTTGATTTAATAATTTCCTGAAGGAAATTATGGATGAACCAGAGGTAAAGTCATACCTTGAAGGAAATTGTGTTAATTGGAAATTCATTACACCGCGAGCCCCTGGTCTGGAGGCTTTTATGAACGCCTTATTGGTGTTCTAAAGGGATGTTTGTCCAAAGCCTTATATCACAAACGTGTATCCTTTGAAGAGTTGAGAACTCTACTTGTTGAGTTTCAAGCTGTGATAAATTCTCGACCACTGACTTATCTCTCCTCTGATCGAGATTGTGAGGCTTTGACTCCCTCCATGTTACTTTATGGGCGAAATATTTGTATTTCCCCTCCTCTTAACAATTCAGCAACTGATGACCCAGATTTCATGAGTTCAAGTGATCTTAGAGAACAATATTTTAGATTATCATCAGTGCTAAGAAAATTTGAGAACTCTTGGAAAAGAGACTATTTAGTGTCCTTGAGAGAGAGACATTTTAATTCTAGTGATTATCTCTCTGCAAATGTGAAAGTTGGGGACATAGTGATGGTAGACTTAGAAGATCATCTGGGGAAAGGCTATAGATCCCTCCTCTCATTGGGTAAGGTTACCCAGCTGTTTCCATCGTCTGATGGTGTGATTAGGTCTGTAGAAGTGAGAGTGAATAATAAACTATACATGAGATCAATCACAAAGCTCGTACTTCTGGAATTACCTGAGAGGGAATTTGATAGTGTCGTAACTCAGGAGCCAGATAGTGTGCCTCTGAGTGGTACTAGACCTCGGCGTGCAGCAGCAATCCGCTGTGATCAAGAGAGAAAGGATTTAATTTCTATGGATGTACTCTAAAATGTATATTTGATTTAAATTTTTGATGTGTTAAGATGGTCACAGCTGCATAGCGTTATTCAATTGAATTCGCTCCTGGGTGCAGTTGTGATTACTTCTAATTATGATTCTTTCTTGGGGAGAATGTCAAAATTGCCATTTATTCCCCTTGAATAAAATTTCCTAGTTTTCTTGAATACTTATTTTGATGTATTTCCCAGTTTCTATGAAAAATACGTTGATGTGATTGTTTTGCTCCACAGAAGAAGTTTTTATTATATTAACTATAGCAATGAGTTTGTATAAATTAGTACATTGATATTTAAAGTAGTAAAACACCTTTTTCGCAAATTTTATCCATCTCTATAAAATTAAATGACGTCTGATTGCAGTGTTGTCAAACTTCTTCCTGTGGAGAATGTATATGTTATTTTCTTGTTGTAAGGGCACATGCCAGTAGTTTAAGCTTGCCTTCTGGACGAAACCCTTTTTTTTTTGTATGTTGGGTTACGATTAAACAACTTAATGTTTGTGTTTTAGTTGATGGTTTGTTACGTAACCCTGTAGTTTTGTAGATGTGACAACTGTGCTATCCAATATACTCCTCCCGAGTTTTCTTCCAGGGTGGGAACATGAAGCTCTGCCTGTTTCGCAGCAAACTCCAGAAAGGCAAGTTGTAGAAGAAATTCTCGTAAAATCCAGCCCCATCACCTCGTGAACTGTCGTCGTGATTGCAGTAATTTCTTCATAAGAATATTCTGAAATCCCCCTTTTTTTTGCCATTTATGTTTTCCTCTATCGAAGTAACGTAACGTTTTGTCAATTTTTGCAGTAATATGTTAATGTTTTCTTGCTTCTTAATGTAACTTGGATGATTGTTGTGTCCTTTAAATATTAATTATATGTGTTAAACTTTTTAAATGCGTATTTGTGAACCCGTGTGGCATCACCCAAAAAGAATTGGTGCAGGAAATATAGTTGATTGTTTCTCAACTGCACTTTGTTGGAAAGAATATAATGTTTCTTGACTTCATGGTACATTTAAGTAAGTTAGTAAACTCCTCAGCACTGTAACTTGGTCTCATTCAAAGCTAGGGCAGGAGGGCTTAAGGTTGAATGAAATCGTACCGAATGTGGGCCTAAAATTAAATAAGTTTTCCCATTGTATAAGTGACTTTTTTAACTAATTTACCAACACTTGTCTGTAATTTTGCATAACTGCCTGTTTGAAGATGCATCATGTGATTTTCTCCGTCTTTTAGTCAAGCTCGTTAGGTGTTCCTTTCAACTTCTTGTTTTAATTTATATATTTGAAAAATGTTTTTAAATTTTTAATTTTTAAAAAAATCCATTGTATAAGTGACATTTTTAAGTATTTATGTCTGTAATAGCCTTGAAGATGCATCATGAAGTGAAACGTTCAGAATAAACTTGATCTTGTAAGAGATATATGCCTTCTTATGATATATATATATATATATATATATATATATATATATATATATATATATATATATATATATATATATATATATATATATATATATATGTGTGTGTGTGTGTGTATGTATGTATTTACATAAATATTGTGGTTTCATGGCTTAGTATATCTGCGTATAAAAAGTCACACGTGCGTAAGTGACAAAAAAATCATAATTAACTAAGTGTAATGGTGGAGATGAGTGGATACTGATTCTAAGTAAAGAACCGGAATGCAAAAATGATTTTATGTACAGCAGAGTCGTCAGCAACTTAATCTCTTTTGAAAGCCGAACGGTATAATTTACTGTTTTAGTTGTATCTAATCTAAAGGGCAAGGTTCGAGTCGTACCCGGCCTTGTCAGATGCACTTCTCTGGTTTGATATCCATGGGGGTTAAGTTAATCCTAAGCCGTAATGAATCAGGCAATCATATCACCATTGACAGGAAAAGGTCTACATTGACCCAATTTGCACTTGGTTTCCTATTCTCAATAATTGACCAATCGTTCCAGCCATGTTGTGCTCTCTTGCATTAACAAATTGCTCTGCTTTGCACTGCAAATGCTCGATCCTAAGGTAAAATATTACGGTGCCCTTTATATGTACTAAGATTATTCAATCAGATTTCTCTGTTGCAATGTGTCTGCTAGGTATTAACGGTCTTTCATAAGTACAGTAATAAACATAGGCGAATATCACCCCACCAAATAAAAAGGAAAACTATAATACTTATATCATTGATTTACATAGTTCTTTTTCAACCTAAGTATTTAAGATCATATGCATAACAACAACGCCATTACCGCGAAGTAAGCAGTGCGCCATTTGCATCGCCATCTGCATTCTTGTAAACAATGAGGCAACTCATGTTCAAATATTTATGTTTTCCAGTAACTTACTTCAAGCATTACGATGCAGCTCAGCATTTCCATGGCTATTGCCTATTAGAGTTAATTGCCTAACTGGCTCTTACGCTTCATTAACAGAATTCTGTCTCTGACATCCAACTGCCTTATTTCATTATGTATAGTATTTATTGAGGCTCTGTTATTCTTGAGCTTTGCCTTCTGGAGAGAAATTTCTTTATATTAATATATTAATATTTTCTTCTAACGGATATTGACTATGAAATTTTCTGTTGAATTATACAAGTCTCTCTCTCTCTCTCTCTCTCTCTCTCTCTCTCTCTCTCTCTCTCTCTCTCTCTCTCTCTCTCTCTCTCTCTCTCTATATATATATATATATATATATATATATATATATATATATATATATATATATATATATATATATATATATATATATATCTATCTCTCTCTCTCTCTCTCTCTCTCTCTCTCTCTCTCTCTCTCTCTCTCTCTCTCTCTCTCTATATATATATATATATATATATATATATATATATATATATATATATATATATATATATATATATATATATATATATATATATATATATATATATATATATATATATATATATATATGTAACTATTATATGACAGTAAATTGTTCACTATTCGCATACAGGGTGTTTCGAAATTAGAGTCCCCACTCCCTCTACAGCATAAAGTGAAATTGATATGGACAAAAACGAAAGTAATTCAGAACAGGAATTTATTTTTTTCTCTCTGAGTATTTAATATTTTGTGTGGCCTCCATCTGCTTGTACCACAGCCTCCATTCTTGAGGGATGTGATTTTAGCAAATCGCAAAAAAGCTAAGACTCAAACTCCATTTCCCTGAACACTTCGGTCACCTCTCTTCGCAGGTCGTCGAGTTCACTGTGCACGCTTCAGCACGATCCTTTAAGATACTACCAATGTTTTCACACACATTAAGGTCAGGGGAGCTACCTGGAAATTCAATTAACGAGAAGAAATCGATACCACTGTTTCGAAGCAGCTCCTGTGTCTGAAGAGCCTTGAAACATGGTGCCTTGTCATGCAAAAATGTGACTTCTTCAACAGATAACACATTTGAGGAACGGAAATAATCCACCAGTAAGCACAGTTTCTCTGAAGTATTCTCCTTTCCATGACTGTCCTTTTTCTTTGATGATCCACATTAACCATTTGGCTGTGAAACAGAAAAATTCCCAAACATTCAGGAAATTTCACAACTTGGCAATTGCGCATGTCATCGCTGATATCATCCAACTTTGCAGCCCAAATGATGTCATTTTTATGATTTGACTTCCTGACTGTGTAAATGAAGAATTCATCCTATGTGGCAACATGGAAAAAATCAGCTTCTTCCAAATCTTTAAGAAATGAACCACAAAACCATGCACGGTCATCTCTCTGTTGCTGAGTGGTGTTGGGCATGCTGATAACATGAAACAGCTTGATACTTGCTTTTTTCAACTGACGATATACAGCACTATAACTTCTCTTCTTTCCCGCTTTTTGTTTCTAGTTCAAGCGGAAATTTACGTAAAGACTTTCTTGGTCTACCCACTGCCTCAGCTATGATGTCTTTTGACTCCTGAGAAAGGATTTCAGGTCTTCCAAGATTCTCACTCCTTTTGCGATGACAGTCATATGGATTTTTGTTCCAGTTTCTTTTAACAAAGGATACATCTCTTTTAATGTATTTGGCTATCCAAGAAAATGAAATGAAGGATGCGCCAGCATCCCTGGCCTCTCTGAAGGTTATAGCCAGGAACCGGTCAATCCATCTGATTTCCTCCGAGTCGTTAGCCATGGCTGTATCTAACTCCGTCACTCAGTCTGAAAATACAAGAAATGTAAAATGAAAAATAGCTTAATAGAAAGTTAAAATAATATACTTGGAGATAGGCTATAGCAGAAAACTTCATGACTTCCATTTGTTCTGTGGAGGGGGGGGGGGGCTCTAATTTGAAACACCAGGTAATATGTTGCCGTCATAACCTTACTGTAAGTTATCAAAACCGATATTTGCCTTTTAATACGCTATCTGCATTGTCAAATCGTTATAAATATTTCCTATATTATTTATTTTTATATAATATCTTTGGAATATCATTCCAGAAACAATAGCTCGTTGTTAGCTTCTCCATTTTCTTTCATTACTTGGTGGTGCTTCTGTGGTTCTGGAAGACCCTACCCTACACTTACAGTGTTCTGTTATAACAGTAAAATCTGTAAACATTTATTTTGCTAGAAGGAAATCGGTCTAGCTCATTGGCTCGAGATGAGTGTCCTCGTAGCAACAACAGACGTCCATAAGACAACTGTATTATCTGGTAGTTGCTTGCATGAACATATAATAACAAGTAAAAATTGAGCCGAAGTTTTTTATGTACTGTGTATAATACTGTATAAGCCGCAGCCCATAAAACTTTCAACCACGGCCCTGTGGTGGCCTGTCCTACAGTGTTGCCAGATGCACGATCATAACTAAATTTAACCTTAAATAAAATAAAAACTACCGATGCTTGAGGGCTGCAATTTGGTGTGTCTGATGATTGGAAAGTTGATGATCAACATACCTATTTGCAGCCCTCTAGCCTCAGTAGTTTTTAAGATCTGAGGGCAGATAGAAAAAGAGTGGACAGAAAGAGCAAGCTATCTCAATAATTTTCTTTTAAAGAAAGCTAAAAACTAAATTTGATAGAGTTGATTTACATGATGAAGGTTGGTTGTCTAATTTGCAGGTTTGCTTATTTACTGGAAATATGATATAAGATTTGCTGAATTCCTTCTATAATATAAATGAATCATAAGGAAAATCAGAGATAGGGTTTCTTCAGAGATATGCTTACAATAATAACTAGTAATACGCCTTTTAGCAAACTCATAAAAACAATCAACATATGTCAGTTTGAAAGCTATTTCAATTTCTGGTAACATATTTGAAGCTGTCAAATGTTTGCGGCGTAATATGAAAAAAGCAAAAGTATTTGTCATGTAACATAATAAAGCTACATTCATATTTGTTTTTAATAATCGTTCTGACTTCGAAAATCTTAGTCTGTATTCTTTAGTATTTTTGCGGCTAACATGTACGTCATTGTGATGTCAAATAAATATGCAGGTGCACTGACGGCACAATTCCTTTACAAGGAATAGTAGTAATAGTATTTGATTTAGTTGCTTACATAGTAGTCACTGTTTTACAATTTCAGTAGCAAGATATAAAAGAATATTTCAGATTGCTTTTTACTCAACCACATGCTCCCGGCTGACTCTTGTCCTAAATAATTCTTTAGATTTGTATCCAGAAGTTTTGTTTATATTATTTTCTTACAAATATTTATATTCCGACTCACCTGCTACTTAGTTCTTTTTTTTTATTTAATAAGTATGGTGCCTTGAGTGTAACATAAACATTTCATCAAATTTCTAAATATATATATATATATATATATATATATATATATATATATATATATATATATATATATATATATAGTCTTTTTAACGTGCTTTTTCCCATTTTTGTAGTCACTGTTTTTGAAGGACTTTTGATTTGGATATGCCCTGCCTGACATTTTAGACCCGGGCAGCGTAGTACAGCAAGAGTTGTTATCGAGAAAAAGAGATGTTATTTGTTTTTTGTTGTATTTAGTCTTTACATCCACCATCATTACATACATAATCCTGGGGTGTCTACACGGATGGCCTCTCTGATCAGTCGGCTCAGATTTGAACCCGACACAGACCTCTACAAAGTCCGAAGCTGCTGCTGTAAATAATTCATATTTATATTTATATATATATATATATAGTTTTGTTTATATATATATTTTATATATATATATATATATACAAATATTTATTTGTGTGAATGTTCCATTACTAACACACTATGTTTTGTATGGCCCTAAGAACAATGGGAATATAATGTCAGTTCTTATTTAGTTACTTCCTTTAAAATTAAAGCCTGGATGATACAGAGCAAGGAACTTTTCAGTAAAGCTTTAATAAAACTTAGCAACTGATAAGATTATTCTACAGATTTTGCTAATGTTGCTCCCCTTAATTTTTATATTTATAAATCTGATGAAAATAAACATTTAAACTTATCAAATAAAAAAAGTAACAGATTTAAATAAAGTATAGTTTTCAGGATTGGCCTTTACACACATATATATATATATATATATATATATATATATATATATATATATATATATATATACATATTTACATATATATATATATATATATATATATATATATATATATATATATATATATATATATATATATGTAAAGGCCAATCCTGAAGCCTATACTTTATTTAAGTCTCCGTTTTATGAACGGAGGTTGGTATCTCCTTTTTCCTGAGATTTTGAGTGTTAGTGTGTAGCGTGAGCCGACATCATAAGTTATACCTTTCCTTAACTACATTCTAAGGACTACTGGAATGAGATACTAAGCACAAAACTAAACCTTTATTGACAAAAAACAACGAAAATAACTTCTTAAAAATTTCGAAGAATGAAATCGAATGATTCATCATAACTATTAAAAGTTCTTCTAAGGAAATAAGGTCCAAAATTATAAACACCCAATTACTTAAGGGAATACAGAAAATAACTCATCTGTCAAATCATAATCAGGTCAATTAATAAAACCAGGTCATCTCAAAATGTTATACCACTCCCTTCCTTGAAGGAGGGAGAAATGGAATGGAATGGAATGGAATGGAATACCTGTGAAAGAACAAACGTCACATTAAAAACCAGAAAATGTAAAAATTGCAAAAACACAAAATTTCACTGCCACAGGGGTAACGTCTGTGTTCATAGTTCTGAAAGTAAAGTCTAAAACGTTTATGAGTTGTACTCACTTCACAAAATCCTCTGGGACAGTCTCCATGTGAATTTTCACAGTTCGCATGCTCAATTACACAAATAACGGATCGCAATGCCCAATCGTTCAACGATCCCTCCCATTATATTCATTATGCAATGCACAAATGAACACACTCTCATGACATCACCAAGTTCAATGTTCGACAAAGACACGCCCTCTGTAATTCAAGGCGTCATGAGATACACATACACACACGTACATACTTGAATGCTTTCTTCAAAACCGGATTTTATAACCGGTTCACCTGATAGAACGTTTTAAGCTGAAACTGCATTTTCACTGCCCATGTCCTGTCACCACGGAGCTCTGCGACTTCTTGTGGTATGCGAATGGTTCAGCATTTTCCTATATGCTGTGTACAGTCAAAATGGACCCTGCGAATAGCTAACCCAACTTTTCAAAGGTCACCTTCGTGAGCAATTACATATATATATATATATATATATATATATATATATATATATATATATATATATATATATATATATATATGTGTGTGTGTGTGTGTGTGTGTGTGTGTGTGTGTGTGTGTGTGTGTGTGTGTGTGTGTGTGTTCGTCTGTACGTGGAACAAAAGACAGCAGCAAAAATACATTTCCAGTTAAGATAGTTTAAACATTATTCCATGCTGAGTAGTGCCTAACGTGGCGTACTGTAGGCATTGCTAAAGATTGTTAACAGTGTCTCTTCGGCCCCTAGCTGCACTCAGCAAGGGGCTTTTTATTTAACCTGCACATGCTCTTCCTTTCTTCAGTCTTCCTGTCAAACCTTTCTAACTATTACTCCTATGTGTACCTTTTGGGGGGTTCCTCCCAGTTCTGCCTTTAGATCTTTGCGCTTCATCTCCTCTATTTTCTGGACATCTTATCTTGCTGTCCAACCACTTTAACCCCCTCATTTCAACTTCTTCAACGCTGATTGGCCGAAAGTGCCGAAAGACTAAATTTCATAAAATCAGATCAACTGTCACCACTGCTGAACTTATTATGAGAATTCAGAGTCGATGTCAACAATACCAGAAAGCAAATGAAAAAGCTGTTAATTTTAAAGGCACTCCAATCTAAGTCAATTTTATCATTTGCAGTATAATGGAGTTTATTTATAAAGTTAAGTAATCCACTCTTTATGTGTATGGCAAGTAATGTTCATTTCATGAATTTAGGAACACCGACTAATACTAAAAGTACGAAATGAAAATTTCTAGCTGATATACAAGGCAAAACTAAATAATACTTCATGGTGTCTCCACATATGTGAAACATATTTATAAATGCGAACAAAAAAATTAATAAATAAGAGCATTCATGAATCTAACTAATTTGAGTTGCTGGTAACTGCAAGTAAATACGAACAGGATAAAAAATTAGAAGAACAAAGAGAGAAAAAGTGATATTATATCCTCCCCATATGAAAGAAAATAATTACTGAAGAAATGAATTGAATACATGTTTTTTTTCTTTTTTCGCCCTCTTTCTTTTTTTTTCTCTTTGTGAACAAACATCTTTAAAGTCCATTAAAATATGGAGAAGGTGTGGCAGGTTCCTCGTTTAATTCCAGTACTCTAATCATATATATCCACGCTGACAAGCTGAAGGGACACATTATATCACTGATCACTGATAGATATTTCTTTTCTCGCTTCCTGCTAAAAGAACAAAGTATTGCCACCTAAACATTTGAGAAACACTGGTATTGCAACTAGATTCGATGTATGTAGCCAAACTGTTTGTTTAAAATCTGTTTTATCTATAAGCAATTTGGATTTCACATTTGTGGAAACAGATTATTACTGATACATCATGATATAATTGGTTTCCTTGCTAGTTCTAGGAAAAAAAAACTCCGTAGGCATCTCCTAATTTTGTTTTACGTTAATATCTGTTTTCTGCGTTGTTTTCGTCAATATATGATGATAAGGGCATGTTGTGTATAAACGCATCCTAAAATACAAACTATGACATTAGCACTCCGGCGAAAAAAGTTCATGTTTGTTACCTGTCTTAACGTATAGCGAAGGATTTAAATGTCTCTAATTCTTGTTTATCAAATAAAACTTTACCTTGTAAGGTTTTTTGCAGTTATACTTCTGTAAATCAAAGCATGTGACTGTATATGTATGTATGTATGTACACACACACACACACATGCACACATACACACACACACACACACACACACACATATATATATATATATATATATATATATATATATATATATATATATATATATATATATATATATATATATATATATATATATATATATATATATATATATATATATATATATATATATATATATATATATATATATATATATATATATATATATATATATATATATATATATATATATATATATATATATATATATATATATATATATATGTGTGTGTGTATATGAAATATTTTATCAGACCGTGATTTATATACAATCATGAAGCTACAAATGTATAATATCAAATTCCGAAGGGGAATTTATATATGTGATAAATGAATTGGTATCATCGGGACACGAACCCTTGACACGAAACCTATTCAGTAACTCCAGTAGATGCTACCCATATATATATTTATCATATATATAAATTCCCTATCAGGCGACAATTCTCCATTGGAGATATTCCAGAGGAATTTATATATGTGATAAATGAATTTGATATTAACCTTGACACGAAACCATTCAGTAACTCCAGTAGATCATGATTATTCCCCTTATATATATTATATATTATGATATATTTGATATTATATATATATATATATATATATATATATATATATATATATATATATATATATATATATATATATATATATATATTCTTACAGATGGGCACGGGTTGGTTACTTTAATACCATGAATTAGGATAAGCCTTGAATAACACTCACCATGGACAGCTGTAAACACCATAAAATTAATTCATGCAGGAAGCACTGGAACACTGGTAACAGTATATCAAAGAGTATTCACTGGGGAGAGAAATTATGAAATGAAATAAGAGATTCAGTAGAAGGAACAGAAAACTGGTAAAACTCGAATGCTAACAGACATACAGCGGGTTGCCTTGCCAAGTGCACTTTGCAATAGCATCCATATAATCTACAGTGTCTTCCTTTAGACTTCACATAGCCGCTTGTGACTAAGCTGCTTGTGGCTACTGATTTCCAGTTCACAGAAAGAGTGCCGTGGAGAAATGGTGGCCTGGATGGGCGCGTTACATGGCTACTGAATGACAGCAAGATTTCTCTGCTAAGACTGAAAAGAGACTGATGGCAAGCATGGGGCAACTCCTCCTATATTACTGTCGATCTTGCCTGAGGGTAGAAGCTGTTTTCTTCCAGTACGGAGCATCAGCTGACATCTCGTAAGGAACATTTGAGAAACCAGTACAAATCTCACACAGCATGAGTTTAAAAGGGATTAATGGAAGTGTGATTCAGACTACTACCTGAATGTCACCTCGCCTCTACAATTGCACTCTGACTCTTCTATTAGTAGGGGCTGGTTGCCTACCCCTTAAAACACAGGACTCTGACCCCTACAATAAATAGGCAAAGAGAAGATAGTGGCGAAAAATCTGAATATTGATATATATATATATATATATATATATATATATATATATATATATATATATATATATATATATATATATATATATATATATGAAATAATCAACACACAATCATGTGTGGAACAGAAATAAATTTCTGACCCACATCAGGATCAAAAACAGGTCTTTCAATTGAAAGGCAAGGCCGCTGCCAACTAAATCGGAACTTTTGCGAAAACATGCCAGTATGTGGCCTTCCTCTCAATTGAAAAACCTGGGTTCGACCCTGATGTGATTCAGAAATGCATATACTGTATATATATATATATATATATATATATATATATATATATATATATATATATATATATATATATATATATATATATATATATATATATATATATATATATATACGTTTATAAATATATATATATATATATATATATATATATATATATATATATATATATATATATATATATATATATATATTTATATATATATATATATATATATATATATATATACTATATATATATATATATATATATATATATATATATTAAATGCCGTTGAAAATTTTTCACACAGTACTTTTGTAGACTTAATGCATTCAGGGAAAAATAAATTCCATGCGTATAAAATTTTAGTTGTGAAAAGCACATAGAAACATATATTCACGAAATATATTAAAGTTCATGAATTCATCGGCTTTCCAGTTAGCTAATACCTGTTTCCCTTTCCTCCATTACCATTCGGTGATAAATATGAGTTGGGAGAGGAAACAATATGGAACTACCTTTGACGTCCAGTACCGGGAGGTTTTGTGGTGATAAGCAGAAAGGGACGCACCCCGATTCCTTCACTCTTAGAATGCCATCCCTGTAAACGTCTGAGCCCGTGGAACGATGATGGGTCTCTATTTACAATCCATGGTTCTGTTGTCGAACTGAAAGTGACCATGGCATCCGTTGTTATTTCTTTTTTAACCTAGTAAAAAAGCGACGAGTAACATGTGCACTGAGAATATTGCTGTTTTTCTTGGTTTCTCTTCTTTCTACTTACCTTACCAGCTGCACTTTTCTCAAGGTGACGAATGAATTTCGTCATAAATGTATTTTATATTTTATCTCAACTGTCTATTGTGACTGGATTCCCACTAGTTTTTACTGAACAGTTTTTTCAGAGGTAAAAAAAATGTGAAAATACTTCTGCTCGTTTAATGGCAAATTAGTAATTTTACTTGTGTCAAAGAGATTACAAAAGTCATAAGATCATTATTATCATTCACTTTCTGGATATAACTGGTTTCCATAAACGTATATTATTTGAAATTTAAATATCTTCCCATTTTCAGAAAAGAAATAGATTTAAATTGAAATGGGAAATATTCTGCAAATCTTTCCTGTTTGAATGGTTGCATGTAAGTACTAATTTTAAAGTTCAGTAGTTGAACAGTGGAATCCATTTTCTTTCTGAAAAGTGTAATTGGCCAACCAAAGAGTCTCGTATTTTGAAGAAAATATTCCAAACTGAAGCTGGAAATGGCGATTTTCGTGTGTTATAGTTTTACATCAACCAAAACTCCTAACCTGACCCTGGAATCAGTATTAACAAGTTAATTCAAATTATAATTTGTCCTAAGGAAGATCTATACACTCGTCTTTACTAGAAGTACGAAAATTATACCACAATGAGATTAAAAAGAGAAAATGTAAAAATACAACCAGCCCAACGCTTTGTCATTCAACCTACTCACAGGATCTCACATAATCTTTTATCACAGACGATTACCTCTTCGACGCCACCTTCACCTCACGCTGCCATAAGCAAGATATGGGTAAATGGCTGGATAACGAGATTTTTATTGCCCGTAAAAGAGGCCCGTAGAAGATCTAGTGGTCCCCATTTGGCCCCGATCACTTTTTCCTTTCTGCTTCTCACCATCGGTAACATAAGTTTAAGGTTATTTGTTTGTGTGCTTGTTTTTATCTAGGAGAAATATTTACTCGTCCGGAATTTTTCATATTTTTGTTATAACCACCTCGTCAAAAATTACAACATGAAATGGCTGTCCAGTGGTGCAATATGACAATCCTAATAATCAATGTACAATCTGCATGGCGTGGACGCCAAACATGGAAGGAAATGCTACAAGAAATCACTTTTTTTTCTTGTAGCATTTCCTCCATGTTTGGCACCCACACTTTTATTTTTGTAGACATGAGTATTGTAAGAAAATCCTGGTGTGTCTCAGAAAATCATTTTTTACTTTTCAGTGCATTTTAATAAAGTATGTTTAAAAAAAATTAGATCTTATTATTTAATACTTTTTAGTTTTGACAGAAATTGTAACCGATTTATGATTGTAGCTAACGAAATCGAACGTGATGCCCTATCGATCCAAAGAAGGTTTGAGAAACCCGTAGAGTTATTAACTTATTCTACAGAGTCAAAGAAGGTATGAAAAGTCCGAAGAGTTATTCACTTCATACAAATCCTGATATACTGGGAGACATCACTGTAGGGTCACTACAGGTCACTGATGACCTACTGATCATGTAAGGTTATTGTCACCGGGATTTAGTAACCATGCAAAATTTCAAGCCCATCAAACGAAGGAAACAGGTCAAAAATTGAGTTACAAGTTTTAACCCAAACAGACAGACAGACACAAAAGTCAAGTTAAATAAAAGCGTGTAATAGAAAAATAAAAAAAAACAGAATTTTAAACACGCTTTTACTAAAATACACTAAAAAGTAAACAATAATTTTTTGAGACGCACCAAGATTTTCTTACAATTAATCAAGTCTGCAAAAATAAAAGTGTGGGCACCAAACATGGAAGGAAATGTTTAAAAAGTTAATATATATATAGTTATATATATATATATATATATATATATATATATATATATATATATATATATATATATATATATATATATATATATATATATATACACATATATACACACACACACACACACATATACACATATATATATATATATATATATATATATATATATATATATATATATATATATATATATATATATATATATATATATATATATATATACATATATATATATATATATATATATATATATATATATATATATATATATATATATATATATATATATATATATATATATATATATATATATATATATGAGTGTGTGTGTGTGTGTGTTTTACTTTTATACTTTTTAGTTTTGACAGAAATTGTAAGGTAAAATTGAACGTGATATCTTGTTGAGCCAAGGAAGGCTTGAAAAATGTGTTGAGTTAATAAGTTATTCTACTGAGTCAAAGAAGAAATAAAAAATCTGGATACTTTCATACAAATCCTTAGATACTGGGAGATGTCACTGAAGGATCACTAGAAGTCACTACTGACCTACTGATTGTGTAAGGTTGTATTGTTACAGGGATTGAGTAACCATGCAAAATTTCAAGTCCATTGGACGAAGGGAACAGGTCAAAAAATTGGGTCACAAGTTTTGACCCAAACAGATAGAAAGACAGACTCAGAAGTCAAGCTAAATAAAAGCATGTAATAAAAAGCTGTTTAATCTATTATTCAATATCTTCATACAAAGTACCAAACATCACCACTTTCATCCCTTAACTGAGGAACCAAGAGTGAATTCTTGCGCAGATATCGCAGATATCGTTACACAAATACAATTTCTCATTACTATCACCAGCCCACAACACACTTACGTCCATGCTCTTCTCACATCATTACATCCACAGGGATATCAAATTGCCGTGATGTAACACCGTCTCAGAACCACTTTATACCACATACTCTCCTAAAAATAATTTGGACACATGTTTTGCTTTTATCATATGAATCCTTAATCATTCTAAACAAATTTCCTTTAACACCTTGCGTTCTAAGTATCTCCACATTGCATCTCACTTAATTCTATCAGAATCCTTTCTAGGTTTCCACAGGTCAGTTGGAGCTTTTTCTCTTTGATAAACTCAGTCACATATGTAGTAGCAACCCCTGCCATTCAAGCATAGGCTAACCAAGAATACTGCCATCGAATCGTGATGACTGCTTTATTGTACAATCACTCAAAAAAGTTTTGCAACATACTTCAAAAGATTTCAGTCAACAGCTTATAATAGCGACATCTGGCACTATTTGACAACTCAGTTGTAAGCTCGTGAAACAACTGAACACTATAGTGGTGGGTTCGAGAAATTACCTGCAGTTTCCCTTAAACAAGGCTTTTTCTGATACTGCTTACTGTTTTCATACTTTACTTAATACTTCAGAGGTCATCACTGTTCTTATATTTTAATATTTTCATCTTCAACTGCCATCGCAATCGTTGTTTTATCTCCTTCATGTGTGTGAACTTTGTAGACATAGGCCTACGACTGTTATAAGTTGAACTATTAGTCTTATTAACATCAACAAATACGACTTTTGTAAAGATTTGCTTGCACATTATTATTAATCAAATTTTTTAATGACTAATCCTATGTATATTGTGAACTAGTTAGACTTAATATAAAATATTCTGAACTAGACTAACAGATTTCACGTCTGTTTTTGTAATACACAGAATATAATCGCTCGGGCACGCACACACACACACACACACATATATATATATATATATATATATATATATATATATATATATATATATATATATATATATATATATATATATATATATATATATATATATATATATATATATATATATATATATATATATATATATATATATATATATATATATATATATATATATATATATATATATATATATATATATATATATATATATATATATATATATATATATATATATATATATATATATATATATATATATAATGCCGTTATAATGTGTAATTTCTCATTTCTTTCATTGCTACTTAGGCCTATCATTTTGATGCCTCTTATGAAGTTAACCGAATATATAACGCCTATTTTTGTATTTCATATTATCTAAGTTTCTAAAGAATTAAAATTAGCAAGAAGTTCAACATTAATTTAGTTAATGTTAAACGCCAGCAGTGAAGAAGACTACCATGCTCATCAGTGGAGAATGTCTCCTCCTCTTCGCAAAAGATGATTCTTACAGAAATCATCGGCCACTGGATTATATTATAACGCAAACCCTAGCCTCTATTCTTTGTGTTTTCCTGATATGAAGTGTTTCTTGGCAGGAGTATGATGAAATAATATTTTGGTCTCATGTAGCCTGTTACGGATGGTTTGAGCAGCAACTTGAGGGGAAAGTGTAATGTTCTCTCTTTATGGCAACACCGGCTTGTCAGGGGAGTTAGGCGGAGCTCCTTTAGTGATCATCCGATGATGATCGTTACCAGTAGTGCAACAAGGGGGTCGTCCTCCACTTTTTACAATGAATTTATCATATTTCCTCGTTCTCTCTGTTGTTTTATTCCTCTATACATGGTTGTTTTATTTATGCTAAGCTGCCGAGCAATATCTACAATAGAGACATCAGTCTTATGCAAGGTTATGATTGTGGTGCGGCAGTCTGTTGCCCATCTTATCGGTGCAAGTGACGAGACAGTTTATTTTAATTTTCCTGCCCGAATGTGGAGTCACACGATAACATACAACGTTACGATATTTTTTTCTTTTTTTTTGTTTTTGACAACAATAATGGTTGAATTCTTTCTTTCTTTATTTATATATAATTTCATTGATGATTATTCAATATTACTTTATTAGTCAATAAGCTTTTATCTGGATTCGAAATATAGTTTCTTCTTTGACTCTTTTGCCCAATCATCTGAAGTGAAATTTTCCAAAATGTTTCGTCATTTTTCGTAATATGAATTTTTCACTCACCATTCTTTTTTATATTGTTAACCGTATGATTAATAACCAAAGTCGAATAAGAAAATTACATTTCCTTGTAAATATCAAACGAACAAATTACTGTTAGGTGAACGAAAACATCTGGAACATGTTGCGAAACATTTTTGAGTGACTGTACATACGAAGAACTATTGTTTCATTATATCGACTCCTTTCTTGTAATCTTTAGCTTCATACTGTAAACTGCAAATATCAAGACCTCTCACTGAAATCCTGTACTTAAGAGGGTTGCTTAACATTTTATGATTCATCCGTACATGGTAATGAAAGAATGGACACAATCATATAAATGAAATTAAATGAGTAAATAAGGATTTAAATTCAATTCCTATACTCTGTTGCTTTTTTCCTAACTTGTCAAAGTTGTAAGCTGCAGTAAGCTGAAGTGTTCGGGCATCGTGAAAATTCCCTTCAATGTCCTACTTTAGAACATTTGTCACACATTCAGAAGCATTTACATACGTCACATTGCCACGAGTTTACCTTTCGACACCATGTATTATATAATAATTTTTTAGTAGACGACGCTCACACGCCCATTTTTCGTGCTTAGTTTCAATTTAAAGTTAGTGACCTTTGCAAATCAATTGTTTTTTTTTTTTTTTTTACACTGGATCTGTTTTCATATACAATTCAATATATGTTTGCCTTGTCATTACATAAGAGCTCTGTATTTACCCTTTGAATTAAATTGTATGATTCCGGGAGTAGTGGTACTGCACTTGCTATTTCCATAAACCAGGCAAATTTGCGTCACTATCACATTGAGAACATTTTTTCCTAACACTCATAAAAATAACCACTTTGCCTAAATCCTTTGTTCCTTAAAGACATCAGTTCTTATTGGTTAGCTCTTCTTTATCTTCATTATCACTTCTTGTGCTCCTTTCTTCTGAAAATAACTTGGTTTTGAAAATATGAAAACATAAAGAAGGCCTGGTGTAGGTTGTTAGTAAACGTACAGAAATATAGAAAGTGTGAGAGAAAAACTGAAGTTCATTTCATTGTATCAATATCCCAATGATAATGCAAGAACAGAGTTATCCTTTCCACATACTTTAATTTTAGTTCCTTCATTGATGAACAATCTAACTGTAGTTAGTGAATGAGTGTTTAAACCCTCGTGAACCGATGCTTAGAGTAGCTAAGGTGAACTTACAGAAGTGAGAGATAATCCAACGCAAGTAATGAAAGCGTGGATTATAGGAGAGAGAGAGAGAGAATGCTTCACTGATAAAAAAATGTCATATATATATATATATATATTATATATATATACGATTTTACCTAGGAAAATCTCATCATGAGCCAGTTATAGACGCTAAATGAATGATTTTGTTGCTTACCTCAATATTTATATAAAATCTAACTGCTGTTGTTTCAGGAAATCGTAAAAAAAACAAAGGAAAAGGGGGAATTTAACTGAGCTGATGGCTCTACGCACAAGGTAGTCGTAAGTAAACACGTTAGGGTAAGTTTAAGATTACGTGTATTTACATTTAATGAACTATAAGAGGATGAAATGAACTAATCAGGCAGGCAAGGCCTGAGAGGTTAATTATAACTGGGAACACTTGAAGGTATATCCGTCGGTGTGACGATGCTGATATAAGGCACAGTCAAGAGAGATTCCCAAGGCTAACAAACCCTCAGTAAATGAAGAGATTTATGAATTAAAAGCTAGTAAGTGCACAATAAAATATACATATGACAAGGCAAGCACATAGGGTGCCAAAGAATACTTGAACAGATGATTTTATGTAATTATTCAAACGCGAGTATTTATGTAAAACTGCCCTAGCAAGGCAAGGTTCATGTGGAAATACTGGTGCTTAGAAATGAAATAGAATTTAGGACGAGAGTTAAAATAGTGTGACTGAATGGAAGAACCTATGCAACAGGTCACTTTACCTTATAGAAGAGGTGGCTTCAGCGAGGATAATGGTGGCAGAGGAGGGCTAAGGGCTTCACTTGTAAAAATACTAAGGCCCTCCTACAAGATAGGACCACGTGGCAGGGGCATGGCTCTCTGAAGGAGGCGGGAGTGAAAGGGGGGGATGTGTCTCTCTCGCATCCAGCTATGTCTCTACTTCGTTCCATTGATTAGGCCCTCATCAGACCTCAGTAAGGGGTTAGTGTCGTTCCCCTATGAGCAACAATTATCATCATTTTTATTATTAAAAAACATTTGTCATGAAACAATTTATCAAAATAAAACTAAACTTCAATCACAATTTTCAGATTTACCTCAAACTCTTAATAAGAGTATAAACGACTTTATTTCGTGTCATAAAAATTTCATTCGATATAAAATATATTATTCTCATGATAAAACGTATCACTCGTATTTATAATAAATTTGATAATAAATTTATATTGATATAAAAATGAACATCAAAAGTCCCATTCCTAGTATAAAGTTCAAGAATATTGAGTTATTATATAAAATAACAAAAAACATTCTTGATAAACAATACGTTAATCATCACCGAACATTTATACCCGAAAATCATTGGATTTTTTAAAATAACTTAGAATTTTTTAAATTAAAACCTGAAAATATAGACAGAGTTTATTTGTGGGAAACGAAAGAATTTAATGATACAGTATGTACTAAATTATTAGAATTAGAATAAAATATAATAATAATAAAAATTTTATATATATATATATATATATATATATATATATATATATATATATATATATATATATATATATATATATATATATATATATATATATATATATATATATATATATTTAAATTTATCATAAATACGAGATTGAAATGATACCAATGGATTATTAGAATAATAAAATTTATATTGGATCCAATCTTTACAAGCGATAAATTCATTTAAACTTTTTTGAAAAGTTTGCGGTAAGTTTGAACAGTTTGATTGAAGTATTTCTCTATTTTGAAAAGTTACTTCATGACAAATAATATTTAACGTAAATGGTGGAAATGATAATTGTTCATCTTCGAATAATGATTGACGTATTTGACTTATTTTATGTTTATTTATTATTAAAAGTTATTTACTCCATAAATAATAAAGGCTTGGTAATAATATACATTGCATCATTTTTTGTAAAAAATATAACGTAATAAAACTTTTCCCTCTTAATGTTACTACAATCCAAATAAAAAATCATTAATAAAATACAGTGTCTATATTCTCGATTTTTAACTTGAAAAATTCCAGTTTATTTTCGTAAATCCAATCATGTTGCGGAATGATTGTTTGTCCATATTTTTTATTGTATTGATGAGTTAATTTATAGCCCGCTATTGTTGAGGAAGATATTACGCGGGGGTTAGTTATTCGAGAATCGAGGCTTTTAAAATTGGGATGAAAAAATATTTCATTATTATTATTATTATTATTATTATTATTATTATTATTATTATTATTATTATTATTATTATTATTATTATTATTATTATTATTATTATTATGTTTTATGATATATAACAATTTTGATTCCATAATAAATAAATTATCAAATTTATTAAAAATTTGAGATAGATGATCGTTATATCTATCATTAAAATAAAATGTATAAAAACCAAAATCATTAGATATAACACTTTTATACATACTTAATTTTAAACATTCGGGAATATTTTGTACTAACAAATCTTGCGTGCCAAAATAAAAATCATCAAAACAATATAAATTTTTATGATTGTTTTCTATAACTCTATATTCACATTTATTTTTTTCTTCAATTATATCATCATCATCATCATTATTATTATTATATAAAAAATTGTGAATAAGATTTTGATTACTTTGATTGATTTCTCGATTTTCATACACATGTTTCATGAAAAAAAATGGATTTAAAGTAATGAGAATCCAACCAAATTTTATTTTTTTATAAAATTGATTAGTATATTGTGAAAAAATAACATAGAAGACTTTATTACATCTAACATATATTTCAGTTTTTTCATAATGATGATATTTATTTTTTATAAATAATTCATTATAAAAATATAGCCTATCTATATTTTCAATGCTCAACTTAAAAAATTCTAATTTGTTTTCAAAAATCCATTGGTTTTCGGGAACAATTGTTCTGTTATATACAGCGTACTGATTATCAAAAATTTTATTTGCTCTTTCGTATAATGATGCCAGATTTGGTATTATATTAGGAATTGCATTTTTAAAATTAAATGACATTTTATTTCATCTACTATGTATATTAGGTAAAATTATATATTTTGTATTAAAAATATTTTTTATTATTTTTTTATTTATATATTTTTATATTTTAAATAAAAATTAAAATTAATAGTATATCTTTTCTTTTTAAAAATATAAATAAATAATATACAATTATTTTAATAATAAAATTTTTTGACAAATATCATAAATGTTTGTGGTAAAAAATTCTTCTTCATTTTTTTTCTTAAATGATGATAATAATAATAATTCGTCGTCAGTATTATTACTTGGGATGATGAGGTTTTTATTTTCTTTATCATTGTTATTAATAATAATTATTTCTTCTTGATCATTATTACTTGTAGCAAAATCATGGTTTTTTAATCGTTTTAGTGGTGGTGGCGGTGATGATGACGATGGTGGAAAAAGATAATCTTTTACTTGTTCTAAACTATTTAATTTGAGTTCTAAAGGAAAAACCCAAAATGCGGGATGTTTATCTATAAACAATTGTTCCGAAAACTGAATTCTAGTTATAGCTAAAAAAAAAAGATTTTTTATCAGTTTCCAAGAATAAGAATCTGCTAAATCTACACCAACTATATTAGTCAAAGTTTTTCCTTGCGAACAGTGAGCAGTTATCGCATATCTTAAAGTTATGGGAAATTGTTGAACTAATAATTTGCCTTTATATTGAGTTTCAAAGCCGTGTCGAGTAATTATTCTTTGTTCTTTATTATCATTTATTTCAATTGTAATACTATTTACTTCATTAGTATCGGGGTCAGTGTGTATTTCTATTACGGTAACATTCATTCCCTTTACTAGGCCCATTTGTAATAAATTTGCTTTAAAAATACACAAAGCACCCCGTTTTATTTTCAAAACTTCATCAATTCCCAAATTGGTATAAACGTCAAAGGTTGGAGGGATTTTAGGATTTAGAATAGCTGGAATTTCAAATATTTCTTCATCTTTTAACCAGTTTATTAATCTTTCATTGTTTTCATTACTTCTTTTTTTATTTGTAGCTACTATAAGAATTTTATCATTTTCTTCAGATCCGTGATAATCTTTTAATAAACCACCAAGTTTTAAGTTTTTGAAAAAATATTCAGTTTTAGCAAATCTTGTTTTTTTATCTAAACTTTTATTATCTAGATAATCATTAAAATAAGATACATATTCTCTAAATATATTTTGAGATTTATCACTAAATCGCATCTGAGTTTGTAAAGTATAAACATTTTTTTTATAATCTTCTCCCCAATCAATGTTAAAACAACATTTTAAATTTAATTGGGGGGATACAGGGGGGAGTTGATTACAACCTAAAAACATGATAAATGTACAATTTTGGGGTGGATAAGATGCGAGTAAAGTTGCGAATGATAAACTGGAAATCATTGATCCTTCATCTATTAAAATAATAGAATGTGCATTTTTTTTCACTTTATAATTATTTTTATTAAAATTAGTATTTATCAAATTATTACCATTTATTAAAGACCGTATACTTTTGACTAAAAATGTTAAAGACGTTTTATCATCAATGCTAATATTATTTTCATGTAATTTTTTCATTATTTCTTCATCGAGAGTAAAATTACTAATCTTTAATTTATCACAAAACTCTCCTACTGCTCGATTTAAAGTTATGCCTTTTTGTTGAAGAGCGATGTAATTTGTAGGAGCAATTACTTCAACATTTAAAAAATTTTTTTGCATTTTTAACTGATATACCCATTAAAATTTTCCCTTGAAATAAATTTGATATATTTTTTCTGGCATGCAATAAATAATACATTCATAATTAAAATATTTTGAAGAAAGGATTTACCTGTATTATATAAACCTTAATAGTAAATATAGTGATTGGTGCAAATGATTATTATAATATTAATAATATCTTCAATTCATAATTGTTGTATATATAATTAGTTATATCTTGAAAAATCTGTTTTGATCTTTATTCATAATATTATACCTAATTTTAATATTTTTTCATCTTTCAGATTAATTAAATTCTTTAAATCATATTTTTTAGTAATATATATTTGATTTATAATAAATTTAAAAACATTTTTATTATTATGTTTTAATAATTTGTATATATTTATATATATATAATATAATATTATTTTATATTTCTTATATTTATAAATATTAATTAAATTTTTATACTAAATATATATAATTTTATTATATTTTTTATTAATAAAATATTATATATATATATATAATAAAATATATATATATTATATTATATATATATATATATATATATATTTAATATATAATAAATTTTATTTTTTTTATAATAATAATATTTTATTAACATAAAATAATATAAATATATATAATATATATATATTATATTATATATATATATATATATATATATATAATATATATATATATATATATATATATATATATATATATATATATATATATATATATATATATATATATATATATATATATATATATATATATATATATATATATAATATATATATATATATAATATATATATATATATATATATATTAATATTATATATAATATCAAATATAATTTATTACTAAAATATATAATTAAATTTTTATTAAATCATTAATATTATATATATATATATATTTATTTAATTTATAATTATTTTTTATATGTATAAAAATTATATATTAAAGAAAAAATTTAAATATTTTTTAATATATAAAAATTAAAAAAAAATATAATATACATTTTATATATCTAATAATATATTTTTTTAAAAATTTATTTATTAATTTATTTATATATATATATAAATATATATAAAAGAAAAATAATAAATATATATTATTATATATCAAAATATATATATATATATATAATTTATAAAAATAAATTTTTATTTATATATATATATATATTAAATAAATAATTTTAAAGTAATTTTTATCAATAATTTTTTTTAGTAACCATTCAAAAATATTATGTCAAAAATTTTCTATATACTCCCCCTCCTCTTAAACGTAATACTAAATGTAAAGTTGATTCTTTTTGTATATTATAATCTAATATTGTACGATTATTGTCCAATTGTTTTCCAGCAAATATTAAACATTGTTGATCTATTGGAATACCTTCTTTATCCAATATTTTACTTTTAATATTTTCAATAGTATCTGATGATTCAACATCCAAAGTAATAGTTTTTCCAGTGAGTGTTTTAACAAAGATTTGCATTTTTTAATATTATAAAAAATGAGCTCTGTTTATTATTGGATTATTGGGAGTTATAATGATACATTAACAAATGAAATTCATTATATATATATTTGTCCCAATAAAGAAGAACTCACAAATAAAAAACTAGAAAGAATTAATCACGAAAGAATGTTTTTATTGGAATTAGAAAAAGAATATATAATAAATAAAAATATTCATTTATTGAATAATGATAAATTAAACAATATAAAATATAAAAACGCCAATGCTTTCAATTTCATATACATAATTTAACAAACAATACAACCATAGAATCTATAGAAATATTTTCATCCTATTTAAAGTCTAAAAACGATATTTTAGTTATACAAAAATTTATTGATGAAGCCAAAAAATCCACACGCCTTTTAAATATAAAAAGAGATGGTGATAATGGATATCAATATATATTTGAAGATTCGGATAAGTTAGTAGAAAAACCAGAAAGTATTTTTCTTAAAAAAATAAGAAAAAATATCCCCTTTGTGAAAAATTAAAACTTACTCTTATATTACCAAATTATTATTATTACATTCGTCCAGTTACAAATTTTTAATTTGAATTTTTCTCCAAATAACAATGAAATGTTTTTATTTTATACATATTTAAAAATTGCTTTATATTTTGAAAATCTTCTCGAAAACTTAAATATTTTAAAATTTCATTATATATTTGTTTACATACATTTTCATCATCAACATCATCATTATTATTATTATCAATAACTAAAGGGGGTTTAATCGACTTTATATCAAAATACGGTACTGTTATTGCATTATTATTAATAATCACGTCATTTTTAATGAGTCCTTTTTCAAAAGTAATACATTTAATTTGAACCTTTTTTTTATTAAAAATATCTCCACTAGCAAAGTGAGTAAATGAGTTTATTTTACAACTATTTAATACTTTTTTCAATATCATTCCCGTCTGTTGACAATTCGTACATATGTTTTTGGTAAAGTTTCATTACAAGCCTTTACCAAACAAGTTTTAATCTCTTGTTCCGATATTCCGTTATTTTTATTGTTGTGAGAAACTAAAAAGGCAATTTTTATATTATATATAAAAAGCCATATTACTTTCACAATATTATTACTAGATAATGTAATATAGTTTCCATTCTTTTTTTTGTTATCATGTTTTCGTAAAGTCGTATATATCATTATAACTATGACATCGTCGTCATCAAATTTAAAAGTTGAGTGTTGCGTTCTGGATTTTCTTGTTTTGGTTTTTTGTTGGATGGTTGAAATATTATTATTATTATTTTGTGTTATTAATGTTGTTGATGGTGTTGATGAAACTAAATAATGATATACACCATTATCATCTTTGATTAAATAATCCATTTGTGTTGTGTAAATTTGCCTTTGTACTACTGCGACTACTAGTCGCCGCTACTGTTACTATTTTATAAATGAAGAATGCTATCGCTTCTTTCCCTCTTTTATATACAGTCAGTTATCATCATCATCAGTACAATAATGGGAGATTGTTGTTGATGAAGAATATATATATGAAAAATAAAATATATAAACAAAATAAAAAATGAATAGCATTGTTGATACATTTAATAATAATACTAAAATATTAGAATTTAGTAATAATGATGATTTTCATTCTTTTTTTTTTTAATAATAATAATAATAATAATAATAATAATAATAATAATAATAATAATAATAATAATAATAATAATAATAATAATAATAATAATAATAATAATAATAATAATAATAATAATAATAATAATAATGAAAACATTTATAAAAAAATGAATTGTATAATTTTTACATCTTGCATAATATATCTTTTATTATTATTAATATTTAGGTTTTTAATACATAAACAAAAAATACAATTTTGTAATTTTAATAATTTATTAAGTTTTCCTCTTACATTAATTTTTATAATTTGTATTAGTTATTTTTTATTTATATTATATAAAAAATAAAATATTTTATTTTTATTTATATTATATAAAAAATAAAATATTTTATTTTCAATAATAATAATAATAATAATAATAATAATTACAATATTAGTTATTGTATTTATATAAAAAATAAAATTTTATTTTCAATATATATAATAATAATAATAATTACATTATTAGTTATTGTATTTTTATAAAAAATAAAATACTAACTATTTTATATAAAATCATTATAACAAAATTTTTTCCCTCTTTTAAATATTTCTCCTTTAATTCTTTCATCATTTTCTAAACGGTTCTTTTCCCTCAAGCCGTGATATATCATAGTTTTTTTACTAGGCGAATGAATATCTATATCTACAAGAGGAATATTGCATTTTTTTAATTCTTCATTATTTATTAATGAAGAAGGATACCGCTCTCCTAATATTAGCATAGCGTCTGAAACCAAAGTTAATTTTATAGTTTTTAAACAATTTAAATTTGATATTAAATGAGAAATTCGTTTTTCTGATATTATGTAATTAATCGCTTCTTCTAAATGACAAGTTTCAACAATAAATGAAATAATGTCAGAGACTGGTGAATACATAATTGTCGATTCAATAATATTTTCCGTAGGTTCCAGTATTTCTTTAGTAATAAGTGATTCATAAAGATACAGAGGAGAATTTAAATTTCGTTGACATAAACTATGTAATAATATCGCCATCATACCTATTCTTTTGGTTTTATAATTATCATTTGAAATTTTGGGAAAATAACACATTTTAAAATTTATGGGCATTTTTGAATCAAAACGTGATCTAAAGGTAAAATATTTCAATCTTTCAATAAGGGCTGGGCAATTTTCTGTAAACTGGGGTTTACTGTTTCCAAAAATTAAAATGGTGGGTGCTAATTGAACTGTAGTACCGGCGGTATAATTAGATCTTATAAAAATTTCAGAATTACCCGTAATTTGATTAAGTAATTGTCTATTAAAAGGTTTTTTAGGCATTTCATCCATATACCAAAAACGTGCATTATCACAATTCTTGGCTAAATCGTGAAATCTGTCTAAAATGGTCGTTTGGTTTAATGTAAAAGGAGATAATATTCCCCCTAAATTTCCCAATACGGATAATATTTGCGCTAAGAAAGATGTTTTACCGCTATTAGTTTCACCGAGAAAAAAATGAATAGTTTTTTGTTTTAAAGTTCCAACCTCGTGACAAATTGTTATAAAAATTAAATTAAGTACATATACCATTGAAGCTACATCGTAGCTAAAAGTTTGTAAAAGGCCGAGTAAAACTTGACTCGAAGCACATTTACATAAAGGTTTTATCAAATCATCCGTTTCAATATCAGGTAATAATCTTGATGCAAAAGGATGTGTATCTAAAATTTTTCGTAAAAGTTGAGCTATGTATTTATGTTTATTATTATCAATATCATTAATTTTATTAAAATTTAAAAATGCAGCATTTTCTTCTTCTTCAGTAGCTAATAATTTAAAAATATTTTTCAAATCTTTGGGATTTTGTATTAATTGATCAATAACGAAATATTTTATTAATTTAATTAATTGTACATAGTCTTCATCTTGACAAATTTTTAATGTTAATTTCGTATGATGATCCAATCTAGTCATTTTTGATAAATAGTGGTGTTGTTGTGATAATGTCATTGACACGGGTAATAATGTATCACTAAAAGAAGCGTATCCATAATCAATTTCTCTGATTATTTGATTTATAATGGCAGCATTTTCATCTTCATCATCATTATTTTCTTCTTCACTAATATCTTTAACAACTCGTAATTGTTGTTTAATGTAATCTGTTTTTGAGTTTAATTTTTTTCTAATTTCTCCATTTTCATTTTTAAATGTTTTTTTTAAGATTCGATGAAAAATGGGAAATATCTGTTCATGTAAAAATTTGCAATGTTGGTGGTGATTTAATAATTCATCTAACTCGTCTGGATATATCAAATTCATTTTTTCATCGATATAATACATGGGAATTGGTAAAATGTGTAATAAAGAACCGTTTATGGGGTTACAAGTTCCCAAAATGATATAAAAATTTATAAATTTTAATAATATTGGGGGTGCTGTATACAGATTAGTTAAAGCCCAATATAATTGTATTTTATTTAAAATTTGAGAAAGAACTGGGGTATAGCTATTACCACTACAACCTACTAACCCCCCTCCTTCCATTAAAATCATCATTCTTTTTTCCGTTTTTGTTGCCGTTTTTTTCTTTTTGGGTGGGGGAGGTTGTAACGATGAAGGAGGTTTATCCATTGTGGTAAAAACATCATTTTCCCTAAAATTAGCAATGTTATTTATTATGACGGCAATATGATATAATTCGGGAAAGTATTGAGGAATGTTCAATTTAGAAATTAAATTTGATCCGCTAGAAATATTACCACCACCACCACCAATACTACCACCACCACCACTATTATTATTACTATTACCTGAAATTGAATGTGTAATCCAATTCGAATCACACCAAATAATTAAACTATTTTTATTATTAGTTTTATTATCGTATAACAAAATGGGTCTGTATAATGAAATTAAATCAAATAATATCGATGAATTTGTTAATATAGCCGCGCAAATTATATTTGGTATTTTAATAACCTTTATAGCTCCTTTAATTGTAAAAATACCCGAATATAAATATTTATCGATAACTTTTTTATCAACAAAACTAAGGTTTTTTTTTAATGTGTATATGGCCTCCTGTATAGATAAAACATTAGTCTTAATTAAAAGGTTTTTTAAAGACAAAATTACCCACATTTTAATATCACCATTTTTATTATTATTATTATTATCCATATCTAAATTTTAAAAATTTCGTTTTCGCGTAAAATGTTCAAACATGTGTAGAAATAATGAGGCCAATGTAATATCCGCAAAAAGACGAATCCATCGCAATAATAATATTTCTCGCATTTCATTTTCTACGCACGTGATATATATACATAATAAATATAAAACTGTATTACTTTGTTTTTGTCGTTGTTTTTCATCAATATCATCATCATTATTATTATTACTTTTATTTAAAAGTCTTAAAATATGTTCAATTTTAAAAGGGAACAATTTGTCTTTTGGTAATAATAAATAATTTTCCTCTTCATAATAATTATTATTTCTATTATTATTATTCTCATTCTCATCATCATAATTTTTATTATTATTATCATCAACTAGATTTATCTTTAATTTTGAATCAATTATTGCATCTGAAAAACAATAATGTATATTATTTATTTTTTTATATGTAGGTACATTGAAAATTTCTATATGATATATTTCATTATTGGGTTGCATAATATCATTCCAATTTAAGGTATTTGTATAAACATCATTTATTCTTCTGGAATTAGTTAATGGAAGAAACTTTTTATACAACTTTATTTTTTTTTCATTATTAATAATAATGTTGCCAATATGGTATTGTTCATTACCATCATCATCATTATTATGATTATGATTATGATTATACTGGTTAGAAATAAGAAGAGGACTTAAGGCTGTATTCCAATTAAATTTTTCATCTTTATCTTTTTGAATCAATTCTTTTAAAAAATGAATTAAATGATTTTCGTCATTACCTCTTTCATCATCATTTAATAATACTGTATTTATTGGTAATTTATATATTCTTTGTGTATTTAATGGTTTAAAAATATTAAATTTATTAAAAGCATCTTTTATACTATTAAAAATTGGAACGTTAGATTGAAAAAATCCTTTTTTATATTTAGCATAAATTAAATTATTATTATTATTATTATTATTATTATTATTATTATTATTATTATATTTACAAGATCCAAATGCGCTATAATTGATAGTCGCATCTAATAAGCGATTATTTTGTAAAAGTTTATGACAAAAATTATATAAAAGAATAATATCATGATACGCCATAATTAATGACGGTATTTCTATATGAAAACCTTTATTAAAACTTCCTCCTTTACCAAGAATATAAATAGAAAATGCATTGCATTTTAAATATTCGGTTAAAATAAAAATAATAAATTATATAAGATTTTATATAATTTTATTTATTTTATTTTAATTTATTATTATTATTATTATTATTATACATATAATAATGTTCTATTTGTTTTTCTCTAATTTTTACATAGTTGTCGTATTCTTCTTTTGTTAAGACAGTATCACTGAAAAAGATATTATTGTCTTTGAGATCAAAATCTAAACAAAAATGTTGAAAGTTTAATGTATATCTGGGTAAAGATATAGATCCTATCAATCCACTTTCCACCCTTTCATCATCATTAAAATATTCATCTCTAAGAAAATTATGAAAAAAAGTCATATTAGAACAATACAAACTTTTCTTGGGAAAACCCGAAAAAAAATTTACACGTGTGTATCGTTTTTTATCATTAGTTTTTTCCGAAATATTTTCACTTATAAAATCTAATTTCAATAGACGCGTTAAAAAATCGGTATGAAAATTAGATTTTTTATTATTATTATTATTATTATTATTATTATTATTTATTATTTTATTTTTTAGTGTTTTATTATTATTAAAATTATTATTTATTATTTTTAATAAGTGTTTTATTATATAATAAAATATCACTCCCCATTTTTTATAAATAAAAATAAAAAAATATAAAATATATATTTTATATATATATAAAAAAAATAATATTATATATATAAATATAATATATATATAATATATATTATATATATATATATATATATATATATATATATATATAAAATAAAAAGATTTACATCTTTAAAAGATAAACAGAATTTATTTATTTTTTTCTATAATAGTAATTATTATTATTATTATTATTATTGTATAAAGATATAATATTTTTAATTTTTTTTTTCATTTAAACTGAAAATTCGTTGTTGACGATATAAATTTAACAATTTTAGTCCATCCTTTAAGGGAATAAAAATGGGTTTTTTTAATTTATCTATTTGATCATCATATTTGTATTTATTTATGTAACGTGTTAAAATGGTGGATTCGGCTTTATTAATAAATAAATAATCATTAAGTGTTTTGAGAGTTGCGGGTTTTAAATCTGATATTTTATTTATAACAAAAATTGTATATTCTACAGAATATTTTTTGTCATCTAACCCTATCCATTCCTCTTGAATATTATATTTTACATCATTAAAAATAGATAAATGTTTAGGATTAGAATAATGTTCGTTAATTATGTTTTTAAATTCTGGATGATGTAATTTAGTTTCCTCTATAAATTCACGAATTTTAGTATTTGCAATATTATTTTGATCGATGGGTTCCATTTTACCACGAGGTATAGTATATTCTCCTTCACCCACGTGATTAGGAAATGAATTTAAAAATATATTATATGTTTCTTGACTATTAAATTGAACTGGTTTTTTTAATAAAATTTGTGTACAAGAATAAGAAGGAGAATGATTTAATAATATATAATATGGCTTTTTTGATGTTACGCATAAAATACCGTATGATTTTTTAATGCTTTCATTATTATTATTATTATGAAAATAATAATTATTATCAATGGCAAATACCATTATGTATTAATTTATTTTTAATGAATAATCGTTTTTTATAATAAGTCATTTTTTTATTTATATATATATATATATATATATATATATATATATATATATTATATATATATATATATATAAAATATAAAATATATATATTATTATTTATTTTTTCCTTTTATTGGTAAAATAAAAAATTTTTTCACATTCTTTTTTTTTTTGTTTGTTTTTGCTTTTTGTTGTTTTTTTCTGTTGTTTTCATCATCATCATCATCATCATTTCTTTTTCTTTTTATTTTCTTTTCTTTTTTACTTGTTACAGTTGATAATGATTTTTTTGGAATTTTAATTACTGTTGATGATGATGATGATGGTGGTGGTGGTGGTGGTTGGTTAGAAGGATGAGGGGGTGGAGGAAGAGCTAATAATTGATTCGATGATGGGGAGGTGAAGGAAGAGGAAGAGGAAGATTTTTCCTTTAATAGCTAATAATAATGATGATGAAATAGTTTTTTTTTTTTGTCGGTTGTTGTTGTTGAGGAGAATAAAAAGTGGATACTGGTGGTGGTGATGATGCCATCATTTTATCTTTGGTAGTAGTAGTAGTAGTAGTAATAATAGTTATCAAAGATTTATCAGTTTTATTATCGGGTTGAGCCGTTGTTGTTAATGGTGGTGGTATTACATTTTCTTGTTGGGTTTGTGTCAATGGCATGTATACATTTTTTGTATTGTGTTGATGAAAAGAATAATTTCCTGACTTTTCTTTTAATTCATTTTTTAATTTTGTATTTTCTTCCTTAAGTTGATTAATAAATAATTGAAATTTTTGAACAATTGTATCATTATTATCCTTTTTAGCAACAGCTTGCAAATCTTCCAACCTGGATTTAGAAGAAATTCTATAAATATTATCATTATTATTACTGATAATAATTTTTCTTTCTGGTGTGTATGGTACTAATGATTTATTTGTAGTTATTAAATCATCTATCATTACCAATTCTTTTTGTAACGACCGTACAATTTGCGATACAAGCTGATCATTTTCCTCCCGTTCATTATTTATTTTTTGTAATTTATTTTTTAATTCATTATTTTCTGTTTTAATATTATTAATTAATAATTTAATTTTTTCAATAGTGTTATTATTTTCATAAGTAGCATTTTGTAATATTTCATCTAATTTAGAAAAAGACGAAAAACTTTCTTCTTGTTCCATCTTATCATCTTCCCCCTTCATTGTGAAATCATCATCATTATTATTATTTATTATCATTACCAAATTTTTTTGTAATGATTGTAAAAATTGTAATACAAGCCGTTTATTATTTGTTTGCACATTTTGTAATTCTATTTCTTTATTGTACATAAATTCTTTAAATTGTGATTGAACAGGTGATAATAATTTTGTACTTTCTGAACTTTTTTGTAATAATAATAATTCTTCTTGTTGTTTGTCAATTTTACTTAGTATATTTTTTATAAAATTTTCATTTATATTTTCATCATCAATACGCTTGTTAGTTATCATCATTAAAGATGAATTATTATTATTATATTCATTTTGTTCATATATTTTTTTTTCAATATCAACTATTCCCTTTTTTAATATTTCATTTTGCTTGACATAATTGTCCTTTTCAATTTTTAAATTTTTCGTTTCTTTTTCAATATCATTTATATGAGATATTAATTTTTGAGAAATGTTGCTATTTTTTGTAGTAGCTTGTTTTAACTCTTCTAATCTAGAACTAGAAGAAATTTTATATAAAGATGATGATGATGATGTATCAGGTATTAAATTATTGTTTATCGCCACCAGTTCATTTTGTAATAAAGCTATATAATTCCACATATTTTGAATTAATTCATCTGTTTTTTTCTGCATTGCTACATCTTTTGAAATAGAAAGTTCTTTGCGTTCTATTTGTGTTAATATATCGTTTATATTTTTTTCTTCATTATCATCACCATCACCATTATTATTATGTATTATTTTTCCTTTAATTTGAATTAAACCTTTTTTTATAATTTTATGTTTAGTTTCTAACTCATTATATTTTAATGTTTCTTTATCTATAATTGTTTTATAATTTCCTATAGCTAGTTTATCATTAAAATTTAAATTTAGCATTTCATTAATATTAAATTTTTTAATTAAATATTTGCAAATGTGTTCAATTTTTAATAATGTAAAAATTTTTTCTATTAAATCAGTAAAAAATTTTTCGGTTATAGTGTTATTGTTTAATTTGATTACATTTTGTTTTAAAATATTACCCACATTATTTATCCAACTCGTGAGAATATCATCAACATATTCTCCTTCTTGTTTTAATAATAATTTTTGTACTCCAAATAATAAAGTTATTAAAATTTCATTATCCTCATTTTTACTAATAATTTCTGAACGTTCTTGTAACAATAATAATTTTTCTTGTTGTTTATCAATTTTACTTAGTATATTTTTTATAAAATTTTCATTTATATTTTTATCATCACCCCCTCTCTCATTAGTTACCATTATCATTAAAGATGAATTATTATTATTATTATATTCATTTTGTTCATATATTTTTTTTTCAATATCAACTATTCCCTTTTTTAATATTTCATTTTGCTTGACATAATTGTCCTTTTCAATTTTTAAATTTTTCGTTTCTTTTTCAATATCATTTATATGAGATATTAATTTTTGAGAAATGTTGCTATTTTTTGTAGTAGCTTGTTTTAACTCTTCTAATCTAGAACTAGAAGAAATTTTATATAAAGATGATGATGATGTATCTTTTATATTTTTATTAGATATTAAATTATTGTTTATCGCCACCAATTCATTTTGTAATGAAGCTATATATTTCCACATATTTTGAATTAGTTCATCTGTTTTTTGGGGTATTGCCACATCTTTTGAAAGTTCTTTGTGTTCTATTTGTGTTAATATATCATTTATATTTTTTTCATCATCATCATCATTTTCATCATCATCATCATTATGTATTATTTTTCCTTTGATTTGAATTAAACCTTTTTTATAATTTTATGTTTAGTTTTTAACTCATTATATTTTAATGTTTCTTTATCTATAATTGTTTTATAAGTTCCTATAGCTAGTTTATCATCAAAATTTAAATTTAACATTTCATTAATATTAAATTTTTTTTTAAATATTTGCAAAGATGTTCAATTTTTAATAATGTAAAAATTTTTCCTATTAAGTCAGTAAAAAATGTTTCGTTTATGGTGTCATTGTTTAATTTGATTACGTTTTGTTTTAAAATATTACCCACATTATTTATCCAACTCGCGAAAATGTCATCAGAATATATTTTTTCTTGTTTCAATAATAATTTTTGTATTTCAATTAATAAAGTTTTTAAAATTTCATTATCTTCATCATCATCATCATTAATAATATCAACAATGTTATCATTTTTTGGAATCATTATTTTTTTTTTCATCTTTTTATTTTTAATTATTATATTTTCTACATTTTCTAATTTTTCAATTTTTTGAATTAAATTACAGATTTCAGTATATATACTAAAAAAATTTCTGCAATATCATCATTAAATTTAAGCTTTAAATCGTATTTTGTTTTATAAATATCTTTTATTTTTTTATTATGTAATAATAAGTTTTTTATTTTATTTAATGAAATGTGTAAAATATCTTGTAAATCGATTATTTTTTTATTATGATTATCACTTTCTTTTTTTATTAATTTTTTATTTGATTTAAAAAAATTGTTAATTCATTATCATTATCATTTTTATATCTTTTAATGATTTTATTTAAATATTCATCATCATCATTATTATTATTATTATTATTTAAATCATTAAATATTAATGTCAAAAATCGATACCATTCATTTCGAAATGTTAAATATTTAAATATATTTCCCATTATTGTTATCTCATTTTTATCAATACTGAATGATTTCAACACGTCCAGTAATGAATTAAAATTTGGTGGTAATGTAATATTTAATGATGGCGGTGAAGATAAGAATACGTGCATTTCTGTTATGACACCATTCAAAAATCGATTATATTTTTGTTCCAACATTCTCTGTTGTTGAAAGGTTAAAATCGCGTCTTTAATTTCATTTGGAAGTAATGGTATATTTGTTACATCCTCTGCTAGTATTATTTTATTTATTAAAAATGATAAAGTACTTTCCTTTTCGGGTTTTTGTTTTTGTTGATTTAAAATTGCTTCATATATATCATTTATAATTTGTTGTATATTTGTATTATTATTATTATTATATTATATATATTATTATTATTATTATTTTTGTTCTAAATTATTATTGATTTTTGTTCTAAATAATTATTATTAATTATTATTATTATTATTAATAATAATAATGAAATTTAAAATATCTTTTATACCATTCAATACTTGTTGTAAAAAATTAAATATTCTTCGTGTTGTTTTGTTTTAATTTGTAAATTAGTATTAGATTGTTGTATAGCAGATATTTTTTTCATTATCATTCTGGAATTGCTGCAGTTTTTTCTCATATTCTTGAATTGAGTAATTTGAATTTGTCATTATTGTATATTTCCATTGTTCTTTTATTTTTGATAACTGAAATATAAATATTTATATATTAAACTTGATAATTTAAGACCTTGAATCCAATGAGGAGTATTGGGAAAATTATAATATAATCGGTTGATATTATTCGTTTCATAACCTGAAAGGATTGCATTCAGTAATTTTGTACTTGTTAAAAAATACTGATGTGAATTACTAAAAAAATCGCCATCATTTTTATTATTATTAATTGCATCATCTAAATCTTTTAATAATATTTTATAAGTACAATTTAAAAATGTATTAAAATTGGGTGGTATATATATATAAGGATTAAAACTGTACGATAAAAGTTCATCTATAGTTGCAATTCTATCTAGTTCTTCTTTTTTTATTATTACACCTTTTGTACTTACTATTTTAATATCATTTTTTTGACTCATAAATAATAAATAATGTATTATTAATGAATGATAATTAGTTTCTTTATGATGTAAATCACTTAAAATTATAGAATTATCATCATTTTGATTGGAAATGTTTAATAATAATGTATATAACAAATCGTGATAATGTTTGAGTGCGGCTTTATAATTTTTATTATAAATTGCCGTATTTATATTATTCATAATAGACATAGAGATAATTAAATGTTATATACTATATATAATCGCGACTATTTATATTTTTATTATATATTATTTTATTTTTAAATATATATATAAAATGAAATTATTTTTTTAAAATATATATAAAAAAATAAAATATATACATAAATAATAATATAATATAAAAATTATATATTAATATATTAAATTTTGTATTTTATATTCTAAATATTTTTTATATAATTCATCTTTACTAAGGTAATTATTAATAAAAAATTCATTAGTTATTACAGGTTTACAAAATTTATAAGATACTACATTGTTAAAAATTTCATTAAGCATTGTTTCTAAATTTAAATCATTAAAAATATTATTATTATTATTATTATTATTATTATTATTATTATTATTATATTATTATTATTATTTTATTATTATTATTATTATTAATTATTATTAAATTATTCATTATTAAAATCCATTAAATTATCTTGTGAATCATTATCATTTTTATTATTATTATTATCATTCATTAATAATAAATCATCATCAATTCTTCTTTTTTTATTATTATTATTATCATCATCATCATCATCATCATTTTCTTTTTCTTCTATTATGTTAAACTTTCTTTTATTAATAGATTCATCCTCCTTTTCTTCATCTTCTTTATTTTTTTGGTTTTCAAAATTAGACAGTTTATCAAAAAAAGTCGTTACAGTTCTCATTTTTTAATTATTATTTTATATATATATTATAAATTATTATTATATATATATAAATTATTTTCAAATAAATCATTTGCTAAATGTAATGATGTTGATGATATTCTTGTAACGTGATAATTTTTAAAATTTTCAAATGATATGATATTTGAGTTATATTTTTTTTATAATAATAATTTTTTAAATTTAAATCTGTATTCAAATAAAAATTACAATGTTTAGACATGTTTTTTTCATTTACTATTAAATTTCTATTTTCTATAAATTTATATGGTATATTAGTTCTTTCTTTCCAATTATTATTATTATTATTAAAACCATAATCACGTATATAATTTTCTTTTGTAATAATAAAATTTCTATTTAATTTATTTAATAAACAAATTACAAAATCCTTTTTTTGTTTATTGGTAGTATTTTTGTATAAATTTATTACGCATTGATCCTTTTCGTCATAATAATTCCAATGTTTTGAATGAATTGATGCAATTTTTACAATATGAAAAGGTAAAATAATTGGTGGATATATATTTTATTTATAATTAATATAATCAAGTGGAATGATTATTACATTTTTTATATGCATTATTTTTATTATATATATATTATATATATATATATATATATATATATATATTATATATATATATATGTTATAATATTAATATGTTATTATATATATATATTATATATTATTTTATATATTTATATATGATAAATATTAAATATATACATATATATATATTATTATATATATATATATATATTTTATATATATATATAATATATATATATATATTAATTATAATCAACCAAAAATATTTTATTATTTTATTATAATATTATATAAAAATATAATTTTCATTTATATATATAATTTATTTTATATATATAAATTATTTGATATATATAAATATTCATATATATTATATATATGGATATTATATATATAATATAAAAATATTATTTTTATATATATATTGGTATACATTATATATATATATATTATATATATAAAAATCCTTTTTTGTTATTATATATTTTATTCATTATTATTATATATATATAGTTATAAAATATATATATGTATATAATTTTTTTATATATAAATAATAATAATATATATATTAATATTTATATAATATATATAATGATATATATATATATATATATATATATATATATATATATATTTTATATATATATAGACTTATATATATATATATATATATATATATTATATATATATATATATATATATATATATATATATATATATATATATATATATATATATATATATATATATATATATATATTAATATATATACATATATATATATATATTAAACCATTAAAAAATAAAAAAAATTTTTTATAATAAATATAAAAAATAATAATGTCTGATGAAAAACTGTCTTAGTATATTTAATTTGAGTGATTCAATTGATCTAGATCAGTGTCTTTCCAATTTTTTATTGCAACAATGCAATAGTATAAAATTTATAATTGAAAATAATATAGAAAATTTGCAAATAGATACAATAAAACAAATAAAAATTTGTCTAAAAGATTTAACTCATATATATTATATAAAATATGATTTTAATAAAATACATATTATAGGTAAATATAATAATAATAATAATATCGAGTTTTTTTTAATATAAGTATAATGCTAATATAAATTACATGTTTATTTCATCTCATTTATATTTTTTGTATGAAATATTAAAAAGGAAATATAATGATGATAATGATGATGATACACCCAATAAAGTTAT
Organism: Macrobrachium rosenbergii; assembly: GCF_040412425.1. Taxonomy (NCBI): domain Eukaryota; kingdom Metazoa; phylum Arthropoda; class Malacostraca; order Decapoda; family Palaemonidae; genus Macrobrachium; species Macrobrachium rosenbergii. Next base: position 96,378 of record NC_089742.1, on the reverse strand, counting down.
AATTAATTTTTTAATGAAAAAGTCTCAAAATGATTTTTTTAATAATCATGCTTTTTATAATAATTATAATTTTAAAACAGCTTTTGATATATATAATAATAATATAAAAAATACAAATTATAAAATTATATAAAAATGAGATTTTTTAATTATGTTATTATTATAACAACCACGTAAAATAAAGTTTTTTTCTTGATTAAAATTATTCTCTTCTATTATAAGTGGAAATAAATAATGTTGACGAGGGATGAAAAAGTCATCATTTTTTTTTTTGTAAGATTTATATAAATACGTTTATAAAAAGAAGAAAAACAGTGCGGACAATTATTTGAATCATGATAATCATAATAAAAAAAGTTTTTACAAATTATACAATATTTTATTATAAAATCCATTTTTTAGTTACATACCAGTAGAACCAAAACCATTGTTTCCTCTTTTATTTTCCTCTCCCCTTTCATTATGACATAAATTATTATTATTTTCTATTAATAATATTAAATCAGGACATATAGTTTCATTTAATCTTTTAATGGCTAAAAGTTCATTTTTTTAATCACAACAACATTTTTAGAATTATTTATCAAAATTAACTTATTTGCAACGTCTTTTATTCTAACAGATTTTTGAGCTAATGATTTAGTTATGTTAAAATATGTAGCTTTTTTATTGAATGATGATGATGATGATGATTTTTCATTCAAATTTATTTCCTTTTCACAATTTGGTAATAAAACGATTTCTTGGAGACTAAATATTTTTGACATTTTTTATAATATAATTTTCAGTTTTCAATTTTATATATATATATATAAATATAATATAATAAAAATAATTAATTATAGTTATTTTTTTATTTATTAATTGTTGAAGTTCATGTAAAAGTAAATTATTATTACTATTATTATTATATTTATTCAATAATTGTTGAAGTTCATGTAAAAATAAACTATTATCACCATTATTATCATTCTTCATCATCATCATATTATTATTTTCTTCATTTCTTTTTGATATGTTATTTATTATTATTATTATTATTTTCTGATATTAATCCATATTTTGTTAAAATTAATTGCATTTCTTGATCAACCCTTTTATTCTTATCATTTATTGATATATTCATAAAAGGTGGTGAAGGAAATTCAGGAAGAGAATTTAATAAATTATTTATTGTTAGTATAATTTCATTCCATATATCTGGAAAAGATTCATTTTGAATGCGATCCAATTCTATTTCTGGTAGGGTTTCTGGAATTTCATCATTATGAGTATATAAAGTATTCAAATTTATAGACGCCATCGAAGCGTATGAGGGGAGGTGACGAATATCGAGAAAACTGTTGTTATTATTATCATTTTTTACACTCATATTTTTTAATAATTTATTTTTTGTGGTCTGTAAATGTGTCAATACACAAAATTTTATTTTCTTTTTCATCGCAAATACAATATATAAATGGTTTATTAATTATAATTTCGGGTATTGGACCATCCACCATTATACAATCTGATATAGAATCCACCTTTGTTCCCATTTCATCATTTTTAATATAAACGGTTGTTTCATAATCCACCCCCTCTATTACATTTCTTTGATCATCATCATCATTAAATATATTAAGATACATTGGTGTTTTTACTAATGCATTTAATTCTAGTATGTTTTTAAATACATCATTTAATTTATATTTTGTTTTATACTCAAATTTGGGCATTTGAATGCGACCAAACATCTTATATTCTCCTTTTAAATTCATCTGTGATATGATTTGAGAAATATATTTTTTTTCCTTGGAAAGTATATTTCTTGTTAATTTTTCCAATGTAACTGTTTCATTGGGAAGAATAATAAACATACTACTATCTTTTTCTTCATAAGGTATTTGATATTTGCTACAATTTAACTTTCCATATGTAATTTCCATACACTTAATTTTGAAATATCCATAATGATTCATCATTGGAATAGTAATAATTTCATCGTTGGAACAGTAAAATAATTCATTTTTAGTATCTTTTTCCCTAAATTTATAAAACCACGTATTATTAAACTTTGATTTAGCATAAAATAAGTATTTAGCATCATTAAAAGTTTTTGTTATAAATTTATCATTACCATCCTCTTTCCATCCCTTTTTTTCAACCCAATCGTTTATTCCATTTAAATCATCATTATTTTCTGGTTTATAAAGAATATCAAAAATTACATTTTCACCAAGTTTTTTTTCAATTCTATCTATAAAATTTATATTAATTTCTTTGTAATTATTATTATATATGTTTTTAGGTATAAATATTACAACAATGTGTTTATAAAAATTAGATGCATGGCTATCAAGTAAATTTGTTATTATTTTATTTTCTGATTTATAATTTTGTTGAAATTTCGTTTCATTATTACTAACGGCTAAAATCACCGACTTTATTAAATTAAAAAGACTTTGACTATCTAAAACATTATAAATTTTAAGTTCTGAAAAAATATTTAAAAATAAATCATTAAGATTACTATTGCGTTCCGTTACAGCCATGATGACTCTATTAAATTAGAAATAATGTTGCACATTTTTATAGGAAAAAATATATATAAAAAATAATATTTTTTTATTTATTTTTTTATTAATATTTATTAATATTATTATATACACTATATATATTTTTAGTACATAAATAAATTTATTTTTATTTAGGATGTATAAATGTACCTAAATATAAAATCTTATTATTAACTTCATCACATATACAAAAAACGAATGGTTTATTTAAATTAATAATCTCTTGTGCTTCAGAAAAACCATCTGTCATACAACACAATCCCTGTAGTTATAATTTTCGTTCCCTCTTCGTTATTGTCAATCTTTATATTGTTTTTTTAAGTATATACATTCCATTATACCAAAACTATATTTTTCATCAAAAATTCCCTTATAATTTACTGGTGGATTTAATAAAAAACTCAATTCAGGTATATTATCATTATCTAATAATATAGCATTTAAATTGTATTCTTTTTCTAAACTAAACTTGGGCATATAAATTTCATCAAATACATGTTCTTTACCTTCTTCATTCATAATTTTTATAATATCATTCATATTAACAATAATATTTTTATTTAATTCGTCAGCTGTGGATATTTTATCTGGTAAAATTACAAACATGGAACATTTATGAGCATTTTTATATGGAAATCGATAAACGTTACATGATAAATTTCCAAATGTATTTTTGAATGTTTTTATAATAGTATGCTCCCTTTTCATCATAGGAATTTGTTTTTTTTCATTGTCGGAAATGTAAAATGTTTTGTTTTTAGTATTTGTTACTAAAAACGGATGTCTCCATTTCCCTGTCATTACAGTTTTAGAACAAATTATATATTTCATTGATGATTTCAAAATTTCTTCTTTTGTTATAAAATCATTAATTGTTAAATTATTCATCGTGTTCAGGGGTTTAGATAATTCTTCTTCAGTTTCTGGCTTTTTTATAATGTCAAAAGTCACATTATTTAAGCGCATTATTTCATTAACATAATTTTTAAATTCTTTACTAATATAATTAAATTCTGGTTCGGAAATAAAAAATAATAAAAATTTTTGTTCAAAAGGTGGTGGTGATAACGATTTTATTGATGAAGTATCATTAATTATTGCATTTTTTACATTTTTGTACTGTTGATTTAATTTATCCAAAGTTTCACCCTTTGCCGCTGATATTAATATTTTAAATATATTAAATAAACATTCTTTACCCAATATTGCATTATCATCATCATCATGATCTAAATTTTCAAATATTTTTAAGAATAATTTATTAGTATCACTGTTAGTATTCATCGTAGACTATTATTTTACTACTACTACTATATACTGTGCTATTGCAGTTATTGTTCACTCCCTTTTATATATCACACCCTCCTATTTTTTTCTTAATTAATTAAAAAAAGATATAAATGCAACAAGAAGAAATAGATAATATTAAAAAGTCATGTATCAAAAAAATGAAAAAACATATTAAAAATATAAAAAAAAATGGGAATAATTTTAAATAAAGATATTATAAATTACTTTTTAATGGTGATATTATCATCAATTAATATTTCAAATGGAGATATAACTGAAATTATTGATTTATTTGCTTTGTATATTATTCCTTTATTATTAAATAAAAATAATAGAGGTTTAAAAAATTGTCGGCGAAAACAAAATTTTTCTCTTCGAAAAAGGCCAACAACAAATTCTTCTTCTCCTTATTATAGACATAGACAAAATATGGGGGAATCATTTAAACAAAATGTTTTTCGAGATGAAAATACAGTAAAAGAATTGTCAAAATTTTTTTATTCTACTGATAATTTTTATATATTTTTATATAAATTTTTAAAAAAAAAGTATAAAATGTGTAGGGAATATAGCAAAAATATATCTAAAAAATTATCATAAAATTGATTGTTCATTTGAAAGTGATAAATTTTATATTTATTAAATATATATATATATATATATATATATATAAATAAATATATATATAAATATATATATATATCTATATATATATATACAGAGAAGTTAAAAGTAAGCAGAATTGTGTCATAGAATTTTATTCCAGTTATTTGTTACATGTTTACAGTCTTATCACCTTCAAGTATTCTCCATTTGAAGCAATGCATATCCAGACGTGTTTTCCACTGTTGAAAGCAATTCTGGAACTCTTGTGAAGTTATGGCTTTTAATGACTCCGTCGTTTTCTTCTGAACCTCTTCAACGTCTGCAAAACTAGGTTTCCTTTGGGGGCTTTCTTCCATTTCAGGGGAACAAAAAAGTCACAGGGAGCAAGATCAGGTGAATAGGGAGGGTGGGTAGAATGTGGTCATGCCATTCTTGGTCAGAAACTGTCACACTCCAAGGCAGTGTGCGCTGGTGCATTGTCGTGATGACCACCACCCTCCACTTTTACCACAGGCATATATATATATATATATATATATATATATATATATATATACATATATATATATATATATATATATATATATATATATATATATATATATATATATATATATATATATATATATATATATATATATATACATATATATATATATATATATATATATATATATATATATATATATATATATATATATATATATACATATATATATATATATATATATATATATATATATATATATATATACATATATATATATATATATATATATATATATATATATATATATATATATATATATATATATATATATATATATATATACATATATATATATATATATATATATATATATATATATATATATATATATATATATATATATATATATATATATATATATATATATATATATATATATATATATATATATATATATATATATATATATATATATATATATATATATATAGTATGAGTCCTCATGAGTTACCTTCCATGGTCTCAGAGCTCCATGGTGACCAAAACTAATATCAACGACTCCTCTCTCTAGTTGGCCTTCAATCGCAAATATAGTTGGTCCAGTAATATTGTTATTGTGATTCAATAATTGTTGTTCATATAAATTAGTTATATCTTGAAAAACCTGTTTTTGATCTTTATTCATAATACTCATACCTAATTTTAATATTTCTTCATCTTTCAGATTAATTAATTTATTTAAATCATATTGCTTAGTATTATATATTTGATTTATAATAGACTCAAAAATATTCCCACCCTTATTATTCATATTGTGGTAATTTTATATATATAATAAAATTATAATAATAGACATAATAAAACATTATATATATATATATATATATATATATATATATATATATATATATATATATATATATATATATATATATATATATATATATATATATATATATATATATATATATATATATATATATATATATATATATATATATATATATATATATATATATATATATATATATATATATATATATATATATATATATATATATATATATATATATATATATATATATATATATATATATATATATATATATATATATATATATATATATATATATATATATATATATATATATATATATATATATATATATATATATATATATATATATATATTATATATATATATATTATATTTATATTTAAAATATAATATAATATATATATATTATATTTAAAAGAATTTAATAAAATTATATTTTTTTACAATAATAAAATTTTATTAACATAAAATAAATGATTAATAATGAAGTATTTTTATTGGGTTGGGTTGTATTAATAATTGTATGTATACAGTTTATATTTACATTTATCAAAATATAATATTGATTTTATTATTACTTAAATTGTATAAATCATTGGTGGAATTTTTACTAAAATTATATAATTGAAAATTTGATTTTTTATTAATCTAAAAGATATATATATATATATATATATATATATATATATATATATATATATATATATATATATATATATATATATATATATATATATATATATATATATATATCAGATTTATTTTAATTTAAAACATTTTTAAGAATATATATATGTTAAAATTAAGATATATTAAATAAAATGTTTAAGTATTTATTTAATAAATAAATATTTTCAAAATATCTAATAAGTATATTTTATATCTCTAATAAGATATTTTATTTAAACTTTTAGTATTTCATTTATTTATAAATATTATATAAATATATATATATATTTTATATATATTTTTATTTATATTTATATATTTATATATATATATATATATATATATATATATATATATATATATATATATATATATATATATATATATATAAAATAAATAAAACCGTCAAAGAATTTTTATCAATCATTTTTTTAGTAACCATTTTCAAAAATATTATGTCAAAAATTTTCTATATACTCCCCCTCCTCTTAAACGTAATACTAAATGTAAAGTTGATTCTTTTTGCATATTATAATCTGATATTGTACGATTATTGTCCAATTGTTTTCCAGCAAATATTAAACGTTGTTGATCTATTGGAATACCTTCTTTATCCAATATTTTACTTTTAATATTTTCAATAGTATCTGATGATTCAACATCCAAAGTAATAGTTTTTCCAGTGAGTGTTTTAACAAAGATTTGCATTTTTTAATATTATAAAAAATGAGCTCTGTTTATTATTGGATTATTGGGAGTTATAATGATACATTAACAAATGAAATTCATTATAAATATATATTTGTCCCAATGAAGAAGAACTCACAAATAAAAAACTAGAAAGAATTAATCCCGAAAGAATGTTTTTATTGGAATTAGAAAAAGAATATATAATAAATAAAAATATTCATTTATTGAATATATTGAATAATGATAAATTAAACAATATAAAATATGAAAAACGCCAATGCTTTCAATTAAATATACATAAAAATTTAACAAACAATACAGCCATAGAATCTATAGAAATATTTTCATCCTATTTAAAGTCTAAAAACGATATTTTAGTTATACAAAAATTTATTGATGAAGCCAAAAAATCTACATGCCTTTTAAATATAAAAAGAGATGGTGATAATGAATATCAATATATATTTCAAGATTCGGATAAGTTAGTAAAAAGACCAGAAAGCATTTTTCTTAAAAATATAAGAGAAAGTTATCCCCTTTGTGAAAAATTAAAACTTACTCTTTTATTACCAAATTATTATCATTACATTCGTCCAGTTACAAATTTTTAATCTGAATTTTTCTCCAAATAACAATGAAATGTTTTTATTTTATACATATTTAAAAATTGCTTTATATTTTGAAAATCTTCTCGAAAACTTAAAAATTTTAAAGTTTCATTATATATTTGTTTACATACATTTTCATCATCAACATTATTATTATTATTATTATTATTATTATTATTATTATTATTATTATTATTATTATTATTATTATTATTATTATTATTAACTAAAAGGGGTTTAATCGACTTCATATCAAAATATGGTACTGTTACATTATTATTATTACTATTAATAATCACGTCATTTTTAACGAGTTCTTTTTCAAAAGTAATACATTTAATATGAACTTTTATTTGTCTTCTATTATTATTATAAATATCTCCACTAGCAAAGTGAGTAAATGAGTTTATTTTACAACTAATTAATACATTTTTCAATATCACTCCCGTCTGATGACAATTTGTACATATGTTTATTGGTAAAGTTTCATTGCAAGCCTTTACAAAACAAGTTTTAATCTCTTGTTTAGACATTCCGTTTTTATTTTTGTGAGAAACTAAAAAGGCATTTTTTATATTATATATAAAAAGCCATGTTACTTGTACAATATTATTACTAGATAATGTAATATAGTTTCCATTCTTTTTTTTATTATCATGTTTTCGTAAAGTCGTATATATCATTATAACTATGACATCGTCGTCATGAAATCTAAAAGTTGCATGTGGCATTCTGGATTTTCTAGTTTTGGTTTTTTGTTGGATGGTTGAAACATTATTATTATTATTTTGTGTTATTAATGTTGTTGATGGTGTTGATGAAACTAAATAATGATATACACCATTATCATCTTTGATTAAATAATCCATTTGTGTTGTGTAAATTTTTCTTCGTACTACTGTGACTACTACTACTAGTCGCCGCTACTGTTACTATTTTATAAATGAAGAATGCTATCGCTTCTTTCCCTCTTTTATATACAGTCAGTCAGTACAATGATGGGGGATTGTTGATGAAATATATATATATATATATATATATATATATATATATATATATATATATATATATATATATATATATATATATATATATATATATATATATATATATATATATATATATATATATATATATATATATATATATATATATATAAATTTCTGACTCACGTCAGGATCGAACCCAGGTCTCTCAGGTGGAAAGCAAGGGCGTTACCCACTGGGCCATACAAGTCTAAAAGAAGTTGGAACCTGAGAGCAACTGCACCTGGAATTACCTGGGCAAGCTAACTGCTTGCATACCAGCAGTTTTCCCCAACTTCCCGACTCAGCAATGACCCAATAGACAACATTTCATTCGAATTATCCCTTCTGAGTGAATAAGATAGAAATCATCAACACACAATCACGTGTGGAACAGAAATAAATTTCTGACTCACGTCGGGATCGAACCCAGGTCTCAGGTGGAAAGCAAGGGCGTTACCCACTGGGCCATACAAGTCTAAAAAAGTTGGAACCTGAAGCAACTGCACCCAATGGAATTACCTGGGCAAGCTAACTGCTTGCATACCAGAAGTTTTCCCAACTTCCAGACTCAGCAATGACCCAATAGACAACATTTCATTCGAATTATCCCTTCTGAGTGAATAAGATGAAATCATCAACACACAATCACGTGTGGAACAGAAATAAATTTCTGACTCACGTCGGGATCGAACCCAGGTCTCTCAGGTGGAAAGCAAGGGCGTTACCCACTGGGCCATACAAGTCTAAAAGAAGTTGGAACCTGAGAGCAACTGCACCCAAGGAATTACCTGGGCAAGCTAACTGCTTGCATACCAGCGAGTTTTCCCCAACTTCCCGACTCAGCAATGACCCAATAGACAACATTTCATTCGAATTATCCCTTCTGAGTGAATAAGATAGAAATCATCAATCAACACAATCACGTGTGGAACAGAAATAAATTTCTGACTCACGTCGGGATCGAACCCAGGTCTCTCAGGTGGAAAGCAAGGGCGTTACCCACTGGGCCATACAAGTCTAAAGAAGTTGGAACCTGAGAGCAACTGCACCCAAGGAATTACCTGGGCAAGCTAACTGCTTGCATACCAGCGAATTTTCCACAACTTCCCGACTCAGCAATGACCCAATAGACAACATTTCATTCGAATTATCCCTTCTGAGTGAATAAGATAGAAATCATCAACACACAATCACGTGTGGAACAGAAATAAATTTCTGACTCACGTCGGGATCGAATCCAGGTCTCTCAGGTGGAAAGCAAGGGCGTTACCCACTGTTCCACACGTGATTGTGTGTTGATGATTTCTATCTTATTCACTCAGAAGGGATAATTCGAATGAAATGTTGTCTATTGGGTCATTGCTGAGTCGGGAAGTTGGGGAAAATCGCTGGTATGCAAGCAGTTAGCTTGCCCAGGTAATTCCTGGGTGCAGTTAAATACTCAGGTTCCAACTTTTTTAGACTTGTATGGCCCAGTGGGTAACGCCTTTGCTTTCCACCTGAGAGACCTGGGTTCGATCCCGACGTGAGTCAGAAATTTATTTCGTTCCACACGTGATTGTGTGTTGATGATTTCTATCTTATTCACTCAGAAGGGATAATTCGAATGATATGTTGTCTATTGGGTCATTGCTGAGTCGGGAAGTTGGGGAAAACTCGCTGGTATACAAGCAGTTAGCTTACCCAGGTAATTCCTTGGGGCAGTTGCTCTCAGGTTCCAACTTCTTTAGACTTGTATGGCCCAGTGGGTAACGCCCTTGCTTTCCACCTGAGAGACCTGGTTCGATCCCGACGTGAGTCAGAAATTTATTTCTGTTCCACACGTGATTGTGTGTTGATGATTTCTATCTTATTCACTCAGAAGGATAATTCGAATGAAATGTTGTCTATTGGTCATTGCTGAGTCGGGAAGTTGGGGAAAACTCGCTGGTATGCAAGCAGTTAGCTTGCCCAGGTAATTCCAGCGGTGCAGTTGCTCTCAGGTTCCAACTTTTTTTAGACTTGTATGGCCCAGTGGGTAACGCCCTTGCTTTCCACCTGAGAGACCTGGGTTCGATCCCGACGTGAGTCAGAAATTTATTTCTGTTCCACACGTGATTGTGTGTTGATGATTTCTATCTTATTCACTCAGAAGGGATAATTCGAATGAAATGTTGTCTATTGGGTCATTGCTGAGTCGGGAAGTTGGGGAAAACTCGCTGGTATGCAAGCAGTTAGCTTGCCCAGGTAATTCCTAATGGTGCAGTTGCTCTCAGGTTCCAACTTCTTTAGACTAGTATGGCCCAGTGGGTAACGCCCTGCTTTCCACCTGAGAGACCTGGTTTTGATCCCGACGTGAGTCAGAAATTTATTTCTGTTCCACACGTGATTGTGTGTTGATGATTTATATATATTATCAGAAGGGATAATCGAATGAAATATATATATATATATAGTTATATATATATATATGCAAGCAGTTATATATATATATATATATATCAGGTTCCAATCTTTTACTTATATATATATATATTATATATACCTGGGTTATATATAAATTTATTTATGTTATATGATATATATATTTATATATATATATATATATATATATATATATATATATATATATATATATATATATATATATATTATATATATATATATATATATATATATATATATATATATATATATATATATATATATATATATATATATATATATATATATATATATATATATATATATATATATATATATATATATATATATATATATATATATATATATATATATATATATATATATATGGCGCTAGGACCATTGCCACTGGGAATATTGCCAATGGGAGCGTTGCCCATGTGGGAATATTGCCAATGGGAACATTGCCACTGGGAACATTGCCCATGTGGGAATATTGCCCATGTGGGAATATTGCCACTTGGAACATTGCCAATGTGGGAACATTGCCACTGGGTATATTACCCAGTTTTTTTTTTTTTTTTTTTCACTAGTTAACCCTTTTACTCCCAACAACGTACCAGTACGTTATCTATCAATTTTCATAGCCTTATGGCAATAAGCAATGACAGTGTGTCTTACAGCGCACATCAGCCATATAACAGTTTATATTAGTTGGGGTAAGCTAACAGGATTGTATTTTTGCCTCAGAAAGGACTGCCAGGCTGAAATGTTATGCACAGTTTTGGGTGAACTTCATTGACATAAATTGTCCGTCTTGGGCGTTAAAAAGTTAATGTTATTTACAGCCTATTTTTAGAAACTAGGGAACTTTTAAACTGCCATTAGATTGTTGAAAAATGTAAGCCAAACATCTACTTTAGTTTTATTTTGCGTAGGGTTTTATTTATTTCCAGGAACAAAGGATAAGAATTTTTTATTTTTTTAGAAAAAATCTCATTGAATCTATTATTTTATTAGGGAATCACACATTTTTTTAAAAAATCACAATTTTATTAAAAACAAAAAGAAATTAAAATCATACATTTTTTTATAAAAAAAAAGAGAACTTGAGTTTAATTAGAATATGTGCATGTTATATGCAATGGACCTCAAGTATGCTAATTGATCATGGCCATTTCTATAATTATCAACAATGTTCTTTATGCGTGCATTAATGTCGGCATATTGTTTATTTTTCGGAAAAGGAACACCACGTTCAAACTGAACACGCTTTGTAAAGGCTAAGCTTTCCTCCTGTTTCAATGCAATGATTAATTTCCAAAGAGTTGGGTGAGAATTAGTCACAGATGCATTCAAAGCATTATGAAATGCTTCGACACTGTTGTTAGTCCTAGGCAGAGCTTGTTGAGTTCGAGAGTATACATTCCAGAAAGTAATTGGGTACATAGGTTGATCTCTGCGTCGGTTGTTTCGTCTTCCTCTTAATACACCTATGTAAGTAGTTTCGAAATAAGAGATAAATTCCGATGGTATACGATCATCTTCTGATAACTCTTCAAAAACTTCAACGACTTCATCGGAAGGTACGAATGCAAGTGCTGAAAAATACCTCATCAAAAGAGAGAATGCATTATCGTTGTGATATTGGTGTTTAAATCCAAGTTCCACAACCTTACAGTATAATGACTTAGAAAAGTGAAATAAACAGCCATTTAAAATTGCATTAGGGTAAACGTATTTAAGTGCATTAATAGAAGCCCTCTCAAAGTCAACAGTAATATTTTGAGGCTGGTTGTTATCCAATAACTCTTTAATTTTTTCATAACATGCTCTGTATGTTGTTTCGGTTTTGTTTGGTAAAAGAACAAATGCTTGAGGAATGCTAAAATTATCCCTTTGAACATGAATAGTTAGAAGCTGGTAATATATTCCTGGCGTCACTTTGAATGTTCCGTCAATTGCCCAGTTTGGGAATCGTTTTAGCTCTTCCATACCGCTTGCTGTCATAAATATAAGCATCCGATTTTCATCATTCAAACCCGCATCGTATTGCAGAAACTTCTCTCCAGAGTCGAGAACAGTAAATTCCTCTGGTATGGCGTATCCTGTACGTGACATTGGAACAGCTGGGAAATTGGCATTTTTTGCCTCCATTTTCTGACATTTCTACTTATCGTACTCACAGAAGGTAGCTGCGAAAGTGTAGCTTCATCTAACGTTGCAGCCGCTTGCGATACCAATACACGACTTGATTGATGTGATGTTGCAGAATTCGTTTTTAAAGTAGTTTGAACAATTTTAGCCTCGACTACATCCTTAGTCGCAGAGTAGTTGTGCTCACCAACTTGCTTTATAATCTCACCATCTTCCGTGTGCAATCTTGCTTTGCAATTATTTTTCTTTCTTCGAGAACATTCCCAATAAATGATTTTCCCAGTCTCATTTGTGCTATGCTTATGATATATGTATTGGAGCTCATCTACGAGCATATTACTTCCACGTTCGCTATGTATCACACATGCCATTATGGGTCTTAGGATGAACTAATTTCTGTTAAGCGATGGGAAGACTGGAAACACCAACGACTGATATTTTTCATATAAAAGTTCGATGTTTGGCTTACAGTCTACAACAATCTAAACTAGCTAATTATCTTTCGAGGAAAAGCAGAAAAATACAGTTAACTAGTAAACTAGCAAATAATCTTTTGAAAAAAAAATTATAATGTAAATAGTAAACTACCTACTTACCTTAAAAAAAAAGAAGCGGGCAATGTACCCATTGGCAGTGTTCCCACATGGGCAATGTTCCAAGTGGCAATATTCCCACATGGGCAATATTCCCATATGGGCAATGTTCCCAGTGGCAATGTTCCCATTGGCAATATTCCCACATGGGCAATCTTCCAGGTGGCAATGTTCCCAGTGGCAATGTTCCCAGTGGCAACGTTCTGGACTGCACGATATATATATATATATATATATATATATATATATATATATATATATATATATATATATATATATATATATATATATATATATATATATATATATATATATATATATATATATATATATATATATATATATATATATATATATATATATATATATATATATATATATATATATATATATATATATATATATATATATATATAAATAAACAAAATAAAAAATGAATAGCATTGTTGATACATTTAATAATAATACTAAAATATTAGAATTTAGTAATAATGATGATTTTCATTCTTTTTATTATATATTAAATAATAATAATAATAAATAAAGAAGAAATAAAAAATAATAATAATAATAATAATAATATTAGAATTTGTAATAATGAAATTCTTTTTTTTATTAAAAATAATAATAATTGTATAATTTTTACATCTTGCATAATATATCTTTTATTATTATTAATATTTAGGTTTTTAATACATAAACAAAAAATACAATTTTGTAATTTTAACAATTTATTAAGTTTTCCTATTACATTAATTTTTATAATTTGTATTAGTTATTTTTTATTTATATTATATAAAAAATAAAATATTTTATTTTCAATATATAATAATAATAATAATTACAATATTAGTTATTGTATTTATATAAAAAAATAAAATAAATTTTATTTTCAATATATATATATATATATAATAAAATAATAATAATTACATTATTAGTTATTGTATTTTTATATATATAAAAAAATAAAATACTAACTATTTTATATAAAATCATTATAACAAATTTTTTTCCCCTTTTAAATATTTCTCCTTTAATTCTTTCATCATTTTCTAAACGGTTCTTTTCCCTCAAGCCGTGATATATCATAGTTTTTTTACCAGGCGAATGAATATCTATATCTACAAGAGGAATATTGCATTTTTTTAATTCTTCATTATTAATTAATGAAGAAGGATGCCGCTCTCCTAATATTAGCATAGCATCTGAAACCAAAGTTAATTTTATAGTTTTTAAACAATTTAAATTTGATATTAAATGAGAAATTCTTTTTTCTGATATTATGTAATTAATCGCTTCTTCTAAATGACAAGTTTCAACAATAAATTAAATAATGTCAGAGACTGGTGAATACATAATTGTCGATTCAATAATATTTTCCGTGGGTTCCAGTATTTCTTTAGTAATAAGTGATTCATAAAGATATAGAGGAGAATTTAAATTTCGTTTACATAAACTATGTAATAATATTGCCATCATACCTATTCTTTTGGTTTTATAATTATCATTTGAAATTTTGGGAAAATAACACATTTTAAAATTTATGGGCATTTTTTAATCAAAACGTGATCTAAAGGTAAAATATTTCAATCTTTCAATGAGGGCCGGGCAATTTTCTGTAAACTGGGGTTTACTGTTTCCAAAAATTAAAATGGTGGGTGCTAATTGAACTGTAGTACCGGCGGTATAATTAGATCTTATAAAAATTTCAGAATTACCCGTAATTTGATTAAGTAATTGTCTATTAAAAGGTTTTTTAGGCATTTCATCCATATACCAAAAACGTGCATTATCACAATTCTTGGCTAAATCGTGAAATCTGTCTAAAATGGTCGTTTGGTTTAATGTAAAAGGAGATAATATTCCCCCTAAATTTCCCAATACAAATAATATTTGCGCTAAGAAAGATGTTTTACCGCTATTAGTTTCACCGAGAAAAAAATGAATAGTTTTTTTGTTTTAAAGTTCCAACCTCGTGACAAATTGTTATAAAAATTAAATTGAGTACATATACCATTGAAGCTACATCGTAGCTAAAAGTTTGTAAAAGGCCGAGTAAAACTTGACTCGAAGCACATTTACATAAAGGTTTTATCAAATCATCCGTTTCAATATCAGGTAATAATCTTGATGCAAAAGGATGTGTATGTAAAATTTTTCATAAAAGTTGAGCTATGTATTTATGTTTATTATCAATATCAATTTTATTAAAATTTAAAAATGCAGCATTTTCTTCTTCTTCAGTAGATAATAATTTAAAAATATTTTTCAAATCTTTGGGATTTTGTATTAATTGATCAATAACGAAATATTTTATTAATTTAATTAATTGTACATAGTCTTCATCTTGACAAATTTTTAATGTTAATTTCGTATGATGATCCAATCAAGTCATTTTTGATAAATAGTGGTGTTGTTGTGATAATGTCGTTGACACGGGTAGTAATGTATCACTAAAAGAAGCGTATCCATAATCAATTTCTCTGATTATTTGATTTATAATGGCAGCATTTTCATCTTCATCATCATTATCATCATTATTTTCTTCTTCACTAATATCTTTAACAACTCGTAATTGTTGTTTAATGTAATCTGTTTTTGAGTTTAATTTTTTTCTAATTTCTCCATTTTCATTTTTAAATGTTTTTTTTTAAGATTCGATGAAAAATGGGAAATATCTGTTCATGTAAAAATTTGCAATGTTGGTGGTGATTTAATAATTCATCTAACTCGTCTGGATATATCAAATTCATTTTTTCATCGATATAATACATGGGAATTGGTAAAATGTGTAATAAAGAACCGTTTATGGGGTTACAAGTTCCCAAAATGATATAAAAATGTATAAATTTTAATAATATTGGGGGTGCTGTATACAGGTTAGTTAAAGCCCAATATAATTGTATTTTATTTAAAATTTGAGAAAGAACTGGGTATAGCTATTACCACTACAACCTACTAACCCTCCTCTTTCCATTAAAATCATCATTCTTTTTTCCATTTTTGTTGCCGTTTTTTTTTCTTTTTGGGTGGGGGAGGTTGTAACGATGAAGGAGGTTTATCCATTGTGGTAAAAACATCATTTTCCCTAAAATTAGCAATGTTATTTATTATGACGGCAATATGATATAATTCGGGAAAGTATTGAGGAATGTTCAATTTAGAAATTAAATTTGATCCGCTAGAAATATTACCACCACCACCACCAATACTACCACCACCACTACTATTATTATTACTATTACCTGAAATTGAATGTGTAATCCAATTCGAATCACACCAAACAATTAAACTATTTTTATTATTAGTTTTATTATTATTTTTATTATCGTATAACAAAATGGGTCTGTATAATGAAATTAAATCAAATAAATTAGATGAATTTGTTAATATAGCTGCGCAAATTATATTTGGTATTTTAATAATCTTTATAGCTCCTTTAATTGTAAAAATACCCGAATATAAATATTTATCGATAATTTTTTTATCAAGAAAACTAAGGTTTTTTTTTAATGTGTATATGGCCTTCTGTATAGATAAAACATTAGTCTTAATTAAAAGGTTTTTTAAAGACAAAATTACCCACATTTTAATATCACCATTTTTATTATTACTATTATTATTATTATCCATATCTAAATTTTAAAAATTTCGTTTTCGCGTAAAATGTTCAAACATGTGTAGAAATAATGCGGCCAATGTAATATCCGCAAAAAGACGAATCCATCGTAATAATAATATTTCTCGCATTTCATTTTCTACGCACGTGATATATATACATAATAAATATAAAACTGTATTACTTTGTTTTTGTCGTTGTTTTTCATCAATATCATCATCATCATTATCATTATTATTATTATTATTGCTTTTATTTAAAAGTCTTAAAATGTATTCAATTTTAAAAGGGAACAATTTGTCTTTTGGTAATAATAAATAATTTTCCTCTTCATAATGGTTATTTCTATTATTCTCATTCTCATCATCATCATTTTTATTATTATTATCATCAATTAGATTTATCTTTAATTTTGAATCAATTATTGCATCTGAAAAACAATAATGTATATTATTTACTTTTTTATATGTAGGTACATTGAAAATTTCTATATGATATATTTCATTATTGGGTTGCAAAATATCATTCCAATTTAAGGTATTTGTATAAAAATCATTTATTCTTCAGGAATTAGTTAATGGGAGAAACTTTTTATACAACTTTATTGTTTTTTCATTATTAATAATAATGTTGCCAATATGGTATTGTTCATTATCATCATATTATTATTATTATTATTATTATTATTATTATTATTATTATTATTATTATTATTATTATTATTATTATTATTATTATTATTATTATTATACTGGTTGGAAATAAGAAGGGGACTTAAGGCTGTATTCCAATTAAATTTTTCATCTTTATCTTTTTGAATCAATTCTTTTAAAAAATGAATTAAATGATTTTTGTCATTACCTCTTTCATCATTTAATAATACTGTCTTTATTGGTAATTTATATATTCTTTTTTTTATTTAATGGTTTAAAAATATTAAATTTATTAAAAGCATCTTTTATACTATTAAAAATTGGAACGTTAGATTGAAAAAATCCTTTTTTATATTTAGCATAAGGTAAATATGTGCAATTAAATTCATTATTATTATTATTACTATTATTATTATATTTACAAGATCCAAATGCGCTATAATTGATAGTCGCATCTAATAAGCGATTATTTTGTAAAAGTTTATGACAAAAATTATATAAAAGAATATCATAATACGCCATAATTAATGACGGTATTTCTATATGAAAACCTTTATTAATTAATGACGGTATTTCTATATGAAAACCTTTATTAAAACTTCCTCCTTTACCAAGAATGTAAATAGAAAATACATTGCATTTTAAATATTCGGTTAAAATAAAAATAATTTCGTAAATTATATAATTTGTATTTAATTTTAATGGAGTATTATTATTATTATTATTATTATTATTATTATTATTATTATTATTATTATTATTATTATTATTATTATTATTATTATTATAATGTTCTATTTGTTTTTCTCTAATTTTTACATAGTTGTCATATTCTTCTTTTGTTAAGACAGTATCACTGAAAAAGATATTATTGTCTTTGAGATAAAAATCTAAACAAAAATGTTGAAAGTTTAATGTATATCTGGGTAAAGATGTAGATCCTATCAATCCACTTTCCCCCTTTTCATCATCATTTTTATCAAAATATTCATCTCTAAGAAAATTATGAAAAAAAAGTCATATTAGAACAATACAAACTTTTCTTGGGAAAACCCGAAAAAAAATTTACACGTGTGTATCGTTTTTTATCATTACTTTTTTTCAGAATATTTTCACTTATAAAATCTAATTTCGATAGACACGTTAAAAAATCAGTAGGAAAATTAGATTTTTTATTATTATTATTATTATTATTATTATTATTATTATTATTATTATTATAATTTTTAATAAGTGTTTTATTATATAATAAAATATCACTCCCCATCTTTTTCTAAATAAAAAACTTGTTTGTGAGCTCCTTTTATTATATAAAAAATATTATATAATAAAAATAATAATAATAATATATATGTGTATAAAAATTTATATATATATATATATATATATATATATATATATATATATATATATATATATATATATATATATATATATATATCACATTTTTCTATAGGTGAAAAATAGAAACGGGGTTAGGTCCTGATAAGGTTTCGACTTTATTTCCAAGCCATTTAAGGACTGATACAGAGTGTGAGAAGTCACAAATATATATACTACAAGAACAGTACTGACGAACATACACAATTTTAGAGGCTCCATATCTCAACTCAGGCCGGTGTAAAGGTAGTTTTGGCCTTTAAAATCTATTTGGCTAAAAATCACAATAGACTCTCAGGGACATTGCTGATAAACAGACCATACCCCACCTCAGATCCACCTGACAGGTGTCATGGAGGCGGAGTTTGAAACTCATTAACATTACTACCCTCTACTGTGTTTACAAATATGATAATCCTATTTTCATACATCTCTACTTTTACCTTAAAGTTTAAACAATTTACAAATTTCTTTTGATATTAAAGGATCAAGTTTATACATCCCTTGACTGATATTCATATTATGGTTGTAACTTTCTTTATGAATTAGATTCAATGATGTTCCTTTCCAGTGCATTATTAGAATATACAATGTTTTTGCCCCTTCCCAGTTGATAGCATGATTGTTCTCACTAACATGTACAAATATACCACTGTTCCCTTGTGCATATCTCACACATTTCTTATGTTGTTCAATTCTTTTTCCAGTTTTTCCCGGTTTGGTAATATAAAAGTTGTCACAAGACTTACACGGAATTTATATACACCCTTTAATATTGTCTGGGAGTTCTTGATAAGTACATTTTTCATTGTTGTATTGTTCTTAAATGCGACATTAACACTAAAATTTTTAAGAAGATGAGGGATATCTTTCATACTATTATTATAAGGCAGAACAAGCAAATTTTTTGTGTTGTAAGGTTCTTTCTGGTTTTGATACATAGTCTTTTTGCCGCTTCAAATGCACTGTTTAATACACTATCAGGATATTTCAATTTTTTGCCTGCATTCCTAATCTTATCTATTTCATCATCAATATATTCAGGGCTACATACCCGTAATGCTCTTAAAAACATAGATGAAAACACTGACTTTTAACCTTATTGCTTTGTCCAGAATAGAAATGCACATAGGAAGAAATATTAGTGGGTTTTCTATACACACTATATTTAAACCCACTACTATTTCTTCGTATGAGGACATCCAGAAACGGTAAGCACCCATCATTTTCCATTTCCATCGTGAATTTAATTGATGGTACTAATTGATTTAACTTAGCAAAAAGTTTTTTACATCTTGGTTCCTGGCCATACACAAATTATGTCGTCAACATACCTAAACCATGTTACATTTCGTGGGATTATGTTGTTTAATATCTTCTTTTCAAAAAAATTCCATGTATAAGTTATTTAACACTGGGGATAGAGGGTTTCCCATTGCCATACCAAAATTTTGTGAGTAAAATTTACCATTAAATTCAAATTTACAATCTTTTACACATAATTTAATCAGTTCAATCAAAGTACTTTTAGAAAATGGGATATCCAGCTGTGTGTTCTCTAACAATTCAGATAAAAACGCCATCAGATCATCTATTGGCACCTTTGTGAATAGTGATACAACATCAAAACTTACAAGCCTGGATTCACTATTAATCTCTACACTATTTAGTTTATTTATCAGGTCCACATTATTCTTGATATTTGCATTTGAGATGGTACCTACTAATGGGTTGAGAATATCTGATAAGTACTTCGCTAGTTTGTATGATGCGGAACCAACTGAACTGATAATTGGCCTGTGTTCTTTTCCCATCTTGGAATATGCCGTCAGAGAATTTGCCGACGCCCTGTTCAAGCTCATACCAACAAGGAACACCTGCATTTTTTTACGTGAATGTCGGGATGAACAAGTGATACCAAGATCGTTCATAATCAATTCCTTGCTGAAATTAGAAGACCAACCCTTCGGTGAAATTCAACGTGCCATATTGGAAAACATATCAACATCAAAACATTGGAAACGAAAAAGAATTTTGAAGATCTTACGAGGAAAAGACGACATTTTGAAGCCTCAATACCACCAGATTGGAGAGATTCCCATTTCTAATTGAATATTGTCATGTGAAGATGAGGAATCAAGTGTATCGGAAACTGAAACGGAAACACGATAATAAAATGAAACTGTTGATTGAAAGAAGCCCTTGGACCAACAACGCCAATCATGAATGTGTCGTCAACTTATCAAACAAACAGCTGGATAGAAATGTAACTAGTGCCTTAGGCTACGGTTTAAACTTTGCTTTATTCCTGGCGGAAGGAACAGTGTGGAAATAACTAAAGGACTGTAATTTGGAAAAATATAGTGATTTAACGAATGAAGAAGTGAACATGGTTAAGGAGTGATTTATGAAGTATGAAAAAATCAGACACCACAAACGTCCCCAAAAGATTTATGGTTGCTATTAATGAACTGAAAAAGATAAAAATATACACATGACAAAAGCAGATAAATTTCCGCCCTTGTAATTTTGAATAAAAGTGAATATATAGAAAAATGCAAAATTTTTAGGTGATGATACACATATAAAGAATTAAATAAGAACCCGATAGACAATGTGAATAGTGGTTTCAATAAGAATTAAAAGGTAAAAGCCTTATAAAGAAGCATGTGTGACCTCTCCATCGCTACCATACATGTATGGTACAATAAAAACTCACAAAGCAAACTTTTTCCTGCCAGGCCAATTATCAGTTCAGTTGGTTCCGCATCATACAAGTTAGCGAAGTACTTAGTAGATATTCTCAACCCATTAGTAGGTACCATCTCAAATGCAAATATCAAGAATAATGTGGACCTGATAAATAAACTAAATAGTGTAGAGATTAATAGTGAATCCAGGCTTGTAAGTTTTGATGTTGTAATTATTCACAAAGGTGCCAATAGATGATCTGATGGCGTTTTTATCTGAATTGTTAGAACACACAGCTGGATATCCCATTTTCTAAAAGTACTTTGATTGAACTGATTAAATTATGTGTAAAAGATTGTAACTTTTGAATTTAATGGTAAATTTTACTCACAAAATTTTGGTATGGCAATGGGAAACCCTTTATCCCCAGTGTTAAGTAACTTATATATGGAATTTTTTGAAAAGAAGATATTAAACAACATAATCCCACGAAATGTAACATGGTTTAGGTATGTTGACGACATAATTTTGTGTATGGCATTTTAGGGAACCAAGATGTAAAAAACTTTTGCTAAGTTAAATCAATTAGTACCATCAATTAAATTCACGATGGAAATGGAAAATGATGGGTGCTTACCGTTTCTGGATGTCCTCATACGAAGAAATAGTTTGGGTTTAAATATCATGTGTATAGAAAACCCACTAATATTTTTCCTATGTGCATTTCTATTCTGACAAAGCAATAAGGTTAAAAAGTCAGTGTTTTCATCTATGTTTTTAAGAGCATTACGGGTATGTAGCCCTGAATATATTGATGATGAAATAGATAAGATTAGGAATGCAGGCAAAAAATTGAAATATCCTGATAGTGTATTAAACAGTGCATTTGAAGCGGCAAAAGACTATGTATCAAAACCAGAAAGAACCTTACAACACAAAAAATTTGCTTGTTCTGCCTTATAATAATAGTATGAAAGATATCCTCATCTTCTTAAGAATTTTGGTGTTAATGTCGCATTTAAGAACAATACAACAATGAAAATGTACTTATCAAGAACTCCCCAGACAATATTAAAGGGTGTGTATATAAAATTTGTTAAGTCTTGTGACAACTTTTATATTGGCCAAACCGGGAAAGCACTGGAAAAAGAATTGAACAACATAAGAAATGTGTGAGATATGCACAAGGAACAGTGGTATATTTGTACATGTTAGTGAGAACAATCATGCTATCAACTGGGAAGGGGCAAAAGGATTGTATATTCTAATAATGCACTGGAAAGGAAACATCATTGAATCTAGCTTCATAAAAGAAAGTTACAACCATAATATGAATATCAGTCAAGGGATGTATAAACTTGATCCTTTAATATCAAAAGAAATTTGTAAATTGTTTAAACTTTAAGGTAGGTTTAGATTTTGTATGAAAATAGGATTATCATATTTGTAAACACAGTAGAGGGTAGTAATGTTAATGAGTTTCCAAACTCCGCCTCCATGACACCTGTCAGGTGTGGATCTGAGGTGGGTTATGGTCTGTTTATCAGCAATGTCCCTGAGAGTCTATTGTGATTTTTAGCCAAATGAGTTTTAAATACACTCCTACCTATATACCGGCTTGTTGAGATATGGAGCCTCTAACGGTTGTGTATGTTTCAGTACTGTTCTTGTAGTATATATATTTGTGACTTCACACTCTGTGTCAGTCCTTCGTCAATGGCTTGGAAATAAAGTCGAAACCGGTCAGGATATTACACCCCGTTTCTTATTTTTCACCTGTATCAATGTGTGATAAATGAATCATAAAAATTGATAATAATCATTATATATATATATATATATATATATATATATATATATATATATATATATATATATATATATATATATATATATATATATATATATATATATATATATATATATATATATATATATATATATATATATATATATATATATATATATATATATATATATATATATATATATATAATAAAAAGATCTACATTTTTAAAAGATAAACAGAATTGATTTATTTTTTTCTATAATAGTAATTATTATTATTATTGTATAAAGATATAATATTTTTAATTTTTTTATTTAAACTGAAAATTCGTTGTTGACGATATAAATTTAACAATTTTAGTCCATCTTTTAAGGAAATAAAAATGTTTTTTTTTAATTTATCTATTTGATCATCATAATTGTATTTATTTATGTAACGTGTTAAAATGGAGGATTCAGCTTTATTAATAAATAAATAATCATTAAGTGTTTTGAGAGTTGCGGGTTTTAAATCTGATATTTTATTTATAAAAAAAATTGTATATTCTACAGAATATTTTTTCTCATCTAACCCTATCCATTCCTCTTGAATATTATATTTTACATCATTAAAAATAGATAAATGTTTAGGATTAGAATAATGTTCGTTAATTATGTTTTTAAATTCCGGATGATGTAATTTAGTTTCTTCTATAAATTCACGAATTTTAGTATTTACAATATTATTTTGATCTATGGGTTCCATTTTACCACGAGGTATAGTATATTCTCCTTCACCCACGTGATTAGGAAATGAATTTAAAAATATATTATATGTTTCTTGACTATTAAATTGAACTGGTTTTTTTAATAAAATTTGTGTACAAGAATAAGAAGGAGAATGATTTAATAATATATAATATATAAAATACCGTATGATTTTTTAATACTTTCATTATTATTATTATGAAAATAATAGTTATTATCAACGACAAATACCATTATGTATTAATTTATTTTTAATGAATAATCGTTTTTTATAATAAGTCATTTTATTTATATTTATAAAATATATATAATAAAAATATATATATTTTTATAATATAATAAAAATAAAAAATAAAATTATTCTTTATTCTTTTCTTCCTTTTTATTGGTAGTGAGTAATTTTTTTCACAACTTTTTGTTGTTGTTGTTGTTGTTGTTGTTTTTCATCATCATCATCATCATTTCTTTTTCTTTTTATTTTCTTTTCTTCTTTACTTGTTACAGCTAGTGTTGATAATGATTTTTTTGGAGTTTTAATTACTGTTGATGATGATGATGATGGTGGTGGTGGTTGGTTAGAAGGATGAGGGGGTGGAGGAAGAGCTAATAAATTGATGATGGTGATGATGGAGGAGAAGTCAATTTTTCTTTAATAGCTAATTGTTAGATTTTTAATGATGCTTGTTGGAATAAAAGTGATGATGATGATGGTGATTGGTTAATAGTTATCAAAGATTTATCAGTTTTATTATCGGGTTGAGCCATTGTTGTTAATGGTGGTGGTATTACATTTTCTTGTTGGGTTTGTGTCAATGGCATATATATATTTTTTGTATTGTGTTGATGAAAAGAATAATTTCCCGACTTTTCTTTTAATTCATTTTTTAATTTTGTATTTTCTTCCTTAGGTTGATTAATAAATAATTGAAATTTTTGAACATTTGTATCATTATTATCCTTTTTAGCAACAGCTTGCAAGTCTTCCAACCTGGATTTAGAAGAAATTCTATAAATATTATCATTATTACTGATAATTTTTCCTTCTGGTATGTATGGTACTAATGATTTATTTGTAGTTATTAAATCATCTATCATTACCAATTCTTTTTGTAACGACCGTACAATTTGCGATACAAGCTGATCATTTTCCTCCCGTTCATTATTTATTTTTTGTAATTTATTTTTTAATTCATTATTTTCTGTTTTAATATTATTAATTAATAATTTAATTTTTTTAATAGTGTTATTATTTTCATAAGTAGCATTTTGTAATATTTCATCTAATTTAGAAAAAGATGAAAAACTTTCTTCTTGTTCCATCTTATCATTTTCCCCCTCCATTGTGAAATCATCATTATTATTATTTATTATCACTACCAAATTTTTTGTAATGATTGTAAAAAATTTAATACAAGCTGTTTATTATTTGTTTGCACATTTTGTAATTTTATCTCTTTATTGTACATAAATTCTTTAATTTGTGATTGAACAGGTGGTAATAATTTTATACTTTAAATTTTTTAATAATGTAATTGAACTTGTTGTTTGTCAATTTTACTTAGTATATATATTTTTTTTTAATTTTCATTTATATTTTTATTATCATCATCAACACTTCTTGTTAGTTTATCATTTTAAAGATGAATTATTTTTTTATAAAATTTTCATTTTATTATTATTATCATTATCATTATTATTATTATTATTATTATTATTATTATTATTATTATTATTATACTCATTTTGTTCATATATTTTTTTTTCAATATCAACTATTCCCTTTTTTAATATTTCATTTTGCTTGACATAATTGCCCCTTTCAATTTTTAAATTTTTCGTTTCTTTTTTAATATCATTTACATGAGATATTAATTTTTGAGAAATGTTGCTATTTTCTGTAGTAGCTTGTTTTAAATCTTCTAATCTAGATTCAGAAGAAATTTTATATAAAGGTGATGATGATGTATCAGGTATTAAATTATTATTTATCGCCACCAGTTCATTTTGTAATAAAGTTATATAATTCCACATATTTTGAATTAATTCATCTGTTTTTTTTCTGCATTGCTACATCTTTTGAAATAGAAACTTTTTTGTGTTCTATTTGTGTTAATATATCGTTTATATTTTTTTCTTCACTATCACCATCATCATCATCATCATCATTATTATTATTATGCATTATCTTTCCTTTGATTTGAATTAAACCTTTTTTATAATTTTATGTTTAGTTTCTAACTCATTATATTTTAATGTTTCTTTATCTATAATTGTTTTATAATTTCCTATAGCTAGTTTATCATTAAAATTTAAATTTAGCATTTCATTAATATTAAATTTTTTAATTAAATATTTGCAAAGGTGTTCAATTTTTAATAATGTAAAAATTTTTTCTATTAAATCAGTAAAAAATTTTTCATTTATAGTGTTATTGTTTAATTTGATTACATTTTGTTTTAAAATATTACCCACATTATTTATCCAACTCGTGAGAATATCATCAACATATTCTCCTCCTTGTTTTAATAATAATTTTTTACTTCAAATAATAAAGTTATTAAAATTTCATTATCCTCATTTTTATTAATAATTTCTGAACGTTTTTGTAACAATAATAATTTTTCTTGTTGTTTATCAATTTTACTTAGTATATTTTTTATAAAATATTCATTTATATTTTTATCATCACCATTATCATCAACACTCTCATTAGTTACCATTATCATTAAAGATGAATTATTATTATTATTATTATTATACTCATTTTGTTCATATATTTTTTTTCAATATCAACTATTCTTTTTTAATATTTCATTTTGCTTGACATAATTGCCCCTTTCAATTTTTAAATTTTTCGTTTCTTTTTTAATATCATTTATATGAGATATTAATTTTTGAGAAATGTTGCTATTTTCTGTAGTAGCTTGTTTTAAATCTTCTAATCTAGAACTAGAAGAAATTTTATATAAAGGTGATGATGATGTATCTTTTATACTTTTATTAGATATTAAATTATTGTTTATCACCACCAATTCATTTTGTAATGAAGCTATATAATTCCACATATTTTGAATTAGTTCATCTGTTTTTTGGGGTATTGCCACATCTTTTGAAAGTTTTTTTGTGTTCTATTTGTGTTAATATATCATTTATATTTTTTTCATCATCATCATTTTCATCATCATCATTATGCATTATCTTTCCTTTGATTTGAATTAAACCTTTTTTTATAATTTTATGTTTAGTTTCTAACTCATTATATTTTAATGTTTTCTTTATCTATAATTGTTTTATAAGTTCCTATAGCTAGTTTATCATCAAAATTTAAATTTAGCATTTCATTAATATTAAATTTTTTTATTAAATATTTGCAAAGATGTTCAATTTTTAATAATGTAAAAATTTTTCCTATTAAGTCAGTAAAAAATTTTTCGTTTATGGTGTCATTGTTTAATTTGATTATGTTTTGTTTTAAAATATTACCCACATTATTTATCCAACTCGCAAAAATGTCATCAGAATATTTTTTTTCTTGTTTTAATAATAATTTTTGTATTTCAATTAATAAAGTTTCTAAAATTTCATTATCTTCATCATTATTAATAATATCAACAATGTTATCATTTTTTGGAATCATTATTTTTTTTCATCTTTTTTATTTTTAATTATTATATTTTCTACATTTTCTAATTTTTCAATTTTTTGAATTAATTTATAGATTTCATTATATATACTAAAAAATTTCTGCAATATCATTATTAAATTTAAGCTTTAAATCGTATTTTGTTTTATAAATATCTTCTATTTTTTTATTATGTAATAATAAGTTTTTTTTTTATTTTATTGAATGAAATGTGTAAAGTATCTTGTAAATCGATTATTTTTTTATTATTATTATCACTTTCTTTTTTTATTAATTTTTTTATTTGATTTAAAAAAAGTTGTTAATTCATTATCATCATCATTTTTATATCTTTTAATAATTTTATTTAAATATTCATCATCATCATCGTTATTATTATTTAAATCATTAAATATTAATGTCAAAAATCGATACCATTCATTTTGAAATGTTAAATATTTAAATATATTTCCCATTATTGTTATCTCGTTTTTATCAATACTGAATGATTTCAACACGTTCAGTAATGAATTAAAATTTGGTGGTAATGTAATATTTAATGATGGCGGTGAAGATAAGAATACGTGCATTTCTGTTATGACACCATTCAAAAATTGATTATATTTTTGTTCCAAAATTCTCTGTTGTTGAAAGGTTAAAATCGCGTCTTTAATTTCATTTGGAAGTAATGTTATATTTGTTACATCCTCTCCTAGTATTATTTTATTTATTAAAAATGATAAAGTACTTTCCTTTTTTGGGTTTTTGTTGATTTAAAATTGCTTTATATATATCATTTATAATTTGTTGTATATTTGTATTATTATTATTATTATTATTATTATTATTATTATTATTATTATTATTATTATTATTATATAATAGTAACTTATCATTATTGATTCTTTGTTCTAAATAATCCAAATTATTATTATTATTAATAATTACAAAATTTAATATATCTTTTATACCATTCAATACTTGTTGTAAAAAAATTAAATATTCTTCGTGTTGTTTTGTTTTAATTTGTAAATTAGTAGTAGATTGTTGTATAGCAGATATATTTTTTTTCATTATCATTCTGGAATTGCTGCATTTTTTCTCATATTCTTGAATTGAGTAATTTGAATTTGTCATTATTGTATATTTCCATTGTTCTTTTATTTTTTGATAACTGAAATATAAATATTTATAAATTAAACTCGATAATTTAAGACCTTGAATCCAATGAGGAGTATTGGGATAATTATAATATAATCGGTTGATATTATTCGTTTCATAACCAGAAAGGATTGCATTCAGTAATTTTGTACTTGTTAAAAAATACTGATGTGAATTACTAAAAAAATCAACATCATCTTTATTATTATTAATTGCATTATCTAAATCTTTTAATAATATTTTATAAGTACAATTTAAAATGTATTACAATTTAAAAATGTATTAAAATTATATATATATATATATATATATATATATTAGAACTATATATATAAAAGTTCATCTATTGTTATAAATTCTATCTAGTTCTATCTAGTTTTTTTTATTACACCTTTCGTACTTACTATTTTAATATCATTTTTTTGACTCATAAATAATAAATAATGTATTATTAATAAATGATAATTAGTTTCTTTACGATGTAAATCACTTAAATTATAGAATTATTATAATTTTGATTGGAAATATTTAATAATAATGTATATAACAAATCGTGATAATATTTGAGTGTGGCTTTATAATTTTTATTATAAATTGCCGTATTTATATTATTCATAATAGACATAGGGATAATTAAATGTTATATACTATATATAATCATGACTATTTATATTTTTTATTATATTATTTTATTTTTATATATATATATATATATATATATATATATATATATATATATATATATATATATATATATATATATATATATATATATATATATATATATATATATATATATATATATATATATATATACATATATATATAAAAATATATATATATAAAAAATATATATATATATATATATATATATATATATATATATATATATATATATATATATATATATATATATATATATATATATATATATATATATATATATATATATATATATATATATATATATATATATATATATATATATATATATATAATGAATTATTTTTTTAAATATATTAAAAAAATAAAATATACATAAATAATAATAATATAAATTATTATTAATATATTAAATCTTGTATTTTATATTCTAAATATTTTTATATAATTAATGTTTACTAAGGTAATTATTAATTAAAAATTCATCAGTTATTACAGGTTTACAAAATTTATAAGATACTACATTGTTAAAAATTTCATTAAGCATTGTTTCTAAATTTAAATCATTAAAAATATCCCCCTCATTATTATTATTATTATTATTATTATTATTATTATTATTATTATTATTATTATTATTATTATTATTATTATTATTATTATTATTATTATTATTATTTAATAAATTCAATTCATTATTAAAATCCATTAAATTATCTTGTGAATCATTATGATCTTTATTATTATTATTATTATTATTATTATTATTATTATTATTATTATTATTATTATTATTATTATTATTTATTAATAAATCATCATCAATTCTTCTTTTTTATTATTATTATTATAATTATCATCATCATCATTTTCTTTTTCTTCTATTATGTTAAACTTTCTTTTATTAATAGATTCATCCTCCTTTTCTTCTTCTTCTTTATTTTTTTGGTTTTCAAAATTCGACAGTTTATCAAAAAAGGTCGCTACAGTTCTCATTTTTAATTATTATTATTATTATTATTATTATATTATTTTTATATATGTTATGTATTATTATATAAATTTTTTCAAATAAATCGTTTGCTAAATGTAATGATGTTGAGGATATTCTTGTAACGTGATAATTTTTAAAATTTTCAAATGATATGATATTTGAGTTATATATTTTTTTATAATAATAATTTTTTAAATTTAAATCTGTATTCAAATAAAAATTACAATGTTTTGACGTGTTTTTTTCATTTACTATTAAATTTGTATTCTCTATAAATTTATATGGTATATTAGTTCTTTCTTTCCAATTATTATTATTATTATTAAAACCATAATCACATATATAATTTTCTTTTGTAATAATAAAATTTCTATTTAATCTATTTAATAAACAAATTACAAAATCCTTTTTTTGTTTATTGGTAGTATTTTTGTATAAATTTATTACGCGTTGATCCTTTTCGTCATAATAATTCAAATGTTTTGAATGAATTGATGCATTTACAATATGAAAAGGTAAAATAATTGGTGGATATATGTTTATGAAAGGATTAATATAATCAAGCGGAATGATTATTACATTTTCTGTATGCATTATTTTTATTTATATATATATAAAATATATATATATATATTTATTTTACATTTTACATGTATATATATTAAACCATTAAAAAAATAAAAACTTATTATTAATAAATAAAAAAATAATAATTTCTAATGAAAAATATCCTAGAATATTTCATTTGAGTGATCCAATTGATATAAATTTCTGTCTTTCCAATTTTTTATTGCAACAATGCAATAGTATAAAATTTATAATTGAAAATAATATAGAAAATTTGCAAATAGATACAATAAAACAAATAAAAATTTGTCTAAAAGATTTAACTCATATATATTATATAAATATGATTTTAATAAAATACATATTATAGGTAAATATAATAATAATAATAATAATAATAATATCGATTTTTTTTAATATAAATGTAATGCTAATATAAATTACATGTTTATTTCATCTCATTTATATTTTTTGTATGAAATATTAAATATAAAAAGGGAATATAATGATGATGATGATTATGATACACCCAATAATATTATATTTAAATTTTTTATGAAAAGGTCTCAAAATGATTTTTTAAATAATTATGCTTTTTATAATAAATATAATTTTAAAACAGCTTTTGATATATACAATAATA
>NC_089742.1:49097-63417 GCF_040412425.1 Macrobrachium rosenbergii | reverse complement strand
ATTCTATTTAGCGTCATTTGTAACACAACTACGGTAATTATTTACTATCGTACGATGGTTGAAATGTCAAAACGGATGTTTATCGTTCGGTTGTTTATGGCTGTACGTGTTTACGCAATGAATATAGCGTCACTAATGCTACTTTTATCATTCCATTTTACTTTTGGTAATTCTAAATATTAGCTCCGCGCTCAGTTTTTACCTTTTCAACTGGTTTTTTCTACACTTTCAGGGGTTCTGATACTGGCGGTGCATCTGTTTGTTGTCGGCCAAATGGCATAACCCTTCGCCGTGTTTAGTACTGGCTTCCCGGACGGGATATGAACCGTTCGAAACAGACGTACCCGTGCTCTGTCTTGTGAAGATCGCGTATGGAAACCCCTTGTTGGGTGGACTTCACGGGTTAATTACTGGTTAATTACACTCGAGCGCCAAAAATTAAAGGTAAATTCATAATTAGCCACCAAAAAACTGTACAAAAATTTAAGTTAGAAGGCAGTCGCCGCCGCGGAGCTACTATATAGTTCTACCTTACTTTTTAAATTGTTTAATAGAAGATGCGATAAAGAGATGGAGGAATAAAGGTTGGTCTAAGGCAATTTTGTCTCCCCCCAAAAAATGAACTCGCATATTAAACGAGTTTCCGATCTTTTATAAAAAGAAAACGTAATAAAGAAACTTAACAAAGAAAACGAACATAAATTTATAAAAATGATAGGGATGACAGTTTTAAAATTCCTCTT
Organism: Macrobrachium rosenbergii; assembly: GCF_040412425.1. Lineage (NCBI taxonomy): Eukaryota > Metazoa > Arthropoda > Malacostraca > Decapoda > Palaemonidae > Macrobrachium > Macrobrachium rosenbergii. The sequence goes on along the minus strand of NC_089742.1, from coordinate 62,674 downwards.
CAAGTGTTTGAAGTCGTATTTTTGCAGTATTTCGTGCTAAAGCTGCCGTATTTCAAGGAAATTATGCTTCCCGAACGAACTTTAATTACTAAAGAATAACGCTGTACCAATTAAAAGCTGAAAAAGCGTAATGTAAGATTATACATACATACATACATACACACACACACACAAACACACACTCACACACACACACACACACACACACACACACACACACACACACACACACATATATAATATATATATATATATATATATATATATATATATATATATATATATATATATATATATATATATATATATATATATATATATATATATATATATATATATATATATATATATATTGTCATAAACTAGTCGTCTTGGTTGGGAGAAGTTGAAACACATTTACTTCCGAGGCTGCCAACGAACCAAGTGAGCCTAGATTATGAACAAAGGAAAAGTTATTTGGCTTTTACTTATAGATTTTCCCTGGATTTATGTAATTGATTCAGTCGCCATTTCAGATTAGAATTCTTTACAATTTAAAGAGGGTTTTATTTACAGAGATTAGCAATTAAACAAGGAGACAAAACAGACTGCAAATGGTAACCAATATGCAGGCTCATTAATTGTACACGGTGATCAATAATGCAGTAATTGGCAAGCAAGCAAGCTAATTGAGAAGGGGCCAATGTACAATACAATTATTCCCGTTATAATAATAACTTGGTTAGGCCAAAATTACATTAAAAGGTTCGCAGGTAATCGTGCTGCAAAGGATTGAACTCCAGGATGGCGAAATTAGTTCATATAAAATTCGGCGGGCCACAACAGACTTCAGTAATCGGACTGCGACCGGGAATAGTCCAGGATTTGAATAGAGTGAAATGGAGCAGCTGATCTCTCCTGTAAGAGAGGTTCTGGATTAGAATGGCAGCACACACTGAAGGAAATGGAATCCCCCTATAAAATGTTACACATTACACATTTTAAATATTAACCACTACGTAGCCCAGCAGATAATTATAAGAAAATCACGTAAGCACAGTATGGGAATTGTATTTGATTGGGCTTTTAACACAAGGAACACATGCTCACAATCACACAAAGAAAATTTCGCCTTACCGTTATTACTTACCTAACTTGCCCTTAAGTTTGCACTGGGAAGGATAACTGGATGTTTACCACTGGATCTTTACTGGAATTCAAGGCACATTATGGGGCCAGATACAGGAGGCCGAAGCAGGACTTTAACAGGGAAAATTGCTTTGTGAAGGAAAGAGTTAAAGTTTAAAGGAATGGGGAAATTTAAGGGTTCAGGGGGAAGGAAAAGGGCTGGCTTACGACTATTTGCAATGTACGAACCTTGACTAATAATTGTGGTAACAATTGATCGGCCCTTTCGTTAGAAAAATCGTCAGCTCGCGCTGAAGAAGATGGGCGATAGACCTCCGCCCAACACTGAGATGAGAAGCAGCGTCTGCTCTTCAAAACCAATGACATCTTATTGGCCTCATCTGGGGTCGACATTTCATTCTGGAAACACTTCAAGACAACCAGCAAGAGACCCAGGAAAAGATTTCTTAAAGTTAAGTACTTAAAAGATTAAAGTCCTACCTGGCCACCAGCCATAATAAAGCCCCCTTTAACCTTCCAAACACTATTACTCCCACCTCACATGACTGGGGTGAGAAGGGAGTTTCATTGTTCCCAGATCGAACAATTTAGGGAGTGAAGGAGGCCCTAGGCTACCTACTGGTGCTAGCAGCTTCAATCTGGATTTCAAACTCTGTGTGCTTTTTTTTTTTCTGTCGTCGCCGCCAATTCCTTGACCTCAGTGAAAGGAACAGTAACTGTATTTCAAAATTAAATGTGTGCTGGGGTCTACATGAGGGAGGATATCATGATAATATATATATATATATATATATATATATATATATATATATATATATATATATATATATATATATATATATATATATATAAACTATGTATATATGTGTAACAATCACGAGGTGACCTTTGGAAGCGATGGGTGATGATCTAGCAGGGAACTTTCGCGGTAGAGGCGATGGTGCTGGTGATGAGGAATGCCTGATGGATGCGTTTTAAGTGCATGGATACATTGTGATTGTTCATCGAACCGATGCACCGGAAATGTATGTACGTGCATACGTGTGATTTCCCATGACATATAACGAGAGGAACACTGAGTCTCTCGGGGAGAAACTGCCGTGAACTAGAATTGCGGAGATGTGTTATTAGCTTGGTGTTTAGTGAGCAAAGAACACGCCAGTATGAACATTCGTTATTTAAGGACATAAGGAGAATTGAGGACATTTTCCTGGAAGGCAAATGATATGGAAGTGGTGTATTTGACTCTCACATTATGATATAACCTTTATTGTGGTCTGTGTGACCTTATTACTTTGTTTGTTGATCAGTGTATTAATCACTATAATTGTATGGCATAAAACAATGAGTATGCTGGTTTGCGAATCAGTATGTTCTCTAGTTGGGTCTTTTATTAATAGAGGGCGTGAATCACTCCATTTCATAACCACAGTCTTTGCTGAGCTGCTTTCGTTAAATTTGTTGTTAATAAGGTAGTTTTCCCGAAATCAGTGTCTCATTCCATTGACAGCACAATGCATGATAGGACAGAGAGAAGCTTATGACGAACAGAGAAGGGATCTGCTGACCCAAAAGGTAAGGCCACGACTACCAGTAACATCTCAAGAAAGGTGAGGTGCTAAATTCTATTTTTTAAACAGATACTTCCAATATAAAGACGCGCTTCAGACAGGTGGATTTTGTTGTGGTCAGCAATTCACAGTAGGGAGCTGTAGTCAACCGAGATGTTGCGAGTTAGTCTTGTTCTCGTGGCGACTCTGTGTGTTTTAGTAATGTTTCTTTAGCTGCAAGTTGTGTTTAGGGGATTAATAGTGCGTTAATTCATATTGGGGAGTTTTTAGGGATATATAGTGTGAAGTAATTACAGTATTTTGACCACTTGGGTGTGTTAAAACACTTGAAGATGGACGAGTATTTCTTTTCCCTCTCTCTCTATGGCTCACTGAAGAGAGGATTGTGGCACCGTCATGCGTAACATGAGTGTTATAATTTTTTTTATCATTGTTATTTTACTGTTAATTTGGACTTTTCATTACACCTGCAACTGATTTAATTTTTTGGGGCGGTGTTGTAGTGACGACATGCCTGAGTGATGTAACTGTGATGTCACTAGTTTGGGCAGAGCGTCTTGCCCTCTCTGCCACGCCTGTATGCAGCATTGTATGCGTGTCTCATATCTTTTACCTTTTTTGTTATATTTAGCAAGCGGCAGCTCACATCGGCGTTTAGGGCTTAATAATGGAAATGTTTTATTGTTGTATTATTTCTGGGGACTTTGATAATTGGGGTAGGAGTCTGAAAATTGTGAATTACTGTGTGCAAAAATTTTTTGTGCAAGTGTTTATACATTTCTTAGTATTTTTTTTACTGTTTTTTCTCTCTTATTTTTTATAGCTACACATGTACGTGTGGTATTTTGGGTGCACACATGGGTGTATGTAAAGTGGGTGCGGTTGCTTGGGTTGATTCAGCAGAGACAGGGCATCTCTCTCTGAGGGTTTGGCGCTAAGCATTTTTTCCATAGACGTCATCAGGCCTTGGTGGGGAGTGATTGAGAGGGTGGGTTGTTGCACTGGGGAGAGGAGGGACGAATTCTTTCTCTTTTCCTCTCTCTCTCTCTCTCTCTAGTTACGTTTTCTATCTGTGAGAGTGGACACCCATTCTCGTTGTGAAGATTGATGGATATTTTTTTTTTTTTTGTAGTATGGCCTCGGAAGAAGTGAACTTGGCCACTTTGACCCATGTACAATCATCTGTGCGGACAGCCAGCAATTTTTTTTTTTTTTCATGGGACTTTGGATTTGGTTACGGGAGTTTGTTAATTTTGAAGCTAATTTTCTGGGTTTAATTTCATAATGGGTTTAATTCACTGTGAATATACTTATGGGTTTACTTAATTGTGAATTTAATTTTGGGCTTACTTAATTTTGAATTTAACTAAGGGTTTAATTAATTTTTAATTTAATTTTTGGTTTGATTGTGGGTTTAATTGACTTTTGAATTAATGGTGGATTTGATTAGTGCCTTCTTTTGACTTCTGGGAATTAATTGTTAGAGTAAAGGGAATTAACGTTCTAGTTTTCGTGTTGTGTGGGAATTTTGTCCGGGGGAATTGTTTTGCTTTGGGTTTCTCTGTAAAGGGTGTACTTTCACGGGACTTGAGATTTTTTTTTTTTGGCATTTGCGATTAGCCAAGAATAAGTTAACGAATTTTTTTTTCGAATAGGAAAATAGCAAAATGAGTAGAGGAAATAGTGATCAGAGATTCCTTAGATCACCCTATGGCTATGTAGGACGCGGAGACCCAGTCCACGGTCCGAAGAATTTTGTTGAAAGTCGGGGTCGTTGCTTTAACTGTAATATGCAGGGACACATTAAGAGATTTTGCCATGTTAAGTATTGTGGCAGTTGTAAGAGTTATGGTCATCTTTGGCGGTCTTGCCTCTCCCAGGGACAGTATAATGATGGGCCTGCATTTCAGAATTTTGGTAGCTCAGATACGGGAGTTCCTCACGCGGATTTTTCGAGGGGATCTTGTGATCTGCATACATTGTCGAAAGACCGATCAGTTGCAAAGGAAAAATGGATGGGTGTCTCTTCGGATATTAGGACTTCTGGGAGAACCCTCAGGGTCGAAGCCAGTTGTAATTGGGTCTGTACATGGTATAAATGTTAGGGTCTTTATAGATACAGGTGCCTCGATAAACTGAATGAATTTCAGGTTGTTCAGGTCGATGTTTTCTGGATTGCTCTTTGAGACCAGCTAAAGAAACTGTTTGTGATGTTCAAGCAAATAGGTTACAGGTTTTAGGTTGTGTAGATATAGATTTATCTCTTGGAGGTAGATCTTTGACAGAACCATTTCTAGTTATCTGGGGGATTGATTTGGGGAATGTGTTATTACGAGGTCATCCCGCGTGTCGGAGATGAAAGATATCAGTTCATTCGGGGGTTTGCGGTATAACCGTGGGAGTACCTGGGGTGTTTGTGCCGTATGAGGGAACGGATATGAGTGTAGTGGATGACGATGGATCGGGTGTACATGAGGGTCTGGGGGTGAATGCTGAACATGTGTTGGGGGATGAGAAGCGCTATAAGGGGTTTTTGACAGATGATGTGGTACTTGGTCCGGGTATGGTTACAATGGTGAAAGTACAAGTGAAAGGAGTGCATAAATCCAGAGAGATGTGTGTGGATGAAAGTAGCGAGAAGCTGAAGGGGGTTTTATGTACGGGTTCTATAAACAGTGTGTCAGGTTCAGGGGAAACTTGGGTGGAATTGCTAAATTGCAATGATTCAGTTCGCATCTACCAGAAGGGTACTTATGCAATCGACTTTGTTGACTGAGTTGATGAAGATAATTCAGTGAATGTTGTCGAGGATTTTTGTTCTTTTTCAGAGGCAGATTTACGAGCTATAAGGCAAGTTTTTAAGGATCAGTTAGCCAATGCTGATTATAAAAAATATGCTGGGGTGTAGAAAATGTTCTGGCCGAGTTTGCTGACATAGTTGCACTCAAAGGGGATAAGTTAGGATTAACAAATGTGTTAGAGCACAAGGTTCACTTGTTCCTTCATATAGGATTCCTTTTAATATTAGGGAACAGGTAGAGGAAGAGGTTAATAAGTGGGAGGAAGAAGGCATTGTTAGGCCCAGTTCATCGCCTTTTAATTTTTCATTGTTAGCAGTACAAAAGAAGGATGGTTCAATTCGGGTTTGTGTAGATTTTAGAAACTGAATGAGAAAACCATTCCTGATCGCTAACCTGTGGCATGTTTGCCAGATTTATTTGTAGAGACAGGAGGGCGTAGGTTGTATTCCTCAATTGATCTGATGCAAGGGTATTTACAGGTACCGCTTTGCGAGGAGAGTCAAAAGTACACAGCCCTCTCTTTGCCGAAGGGGCATTATGAGTTCACACGAATGTCGTTTGGTTTAACAGGCGGTCTGATGACATTTACTAGGCTAATGAATACGGTTTTGTATGGCTTGTTAGGGAAAAAAGTCTTTATCTACATGGACGATATCCTAGTTGCCACTGATTCAGTAGAAGTCATTTAGAAGTTCTCAGGGAAGTTTTTAGAAGACTTAGATTAGTGGGTTTGAAGATAAAGTTAGCTAAGTGTAATTTTCTCAAAAGGCAGATAGTATATTTGGGTCATGTCATTTCTAAAGAGGGTGTTAGAGTAAATGGTGATAAAGTTAAGGCAATTGTAGAGTTTGCCACTCCCAAGACTAAGAAGCCGGTTCGGTCCTTTTTAGGGATGGCTGGATTTTTCCGTAGATTTGTGAAGGGTGTTTCGGTTCTGGCATCTCCCTTGACAGATGTTCTGAGGGATGATGTGCAGTTTGTATGGGGAGTTGGATAGCAAGTAGCTTTTGAAAATATTAAGGATGCCTTGACAAATCCCCCAGTGTTGAAGTTTCCTGATCTGGAACGTCTTTTCACGTTGGTAACAGATTCTAGTTGTATGCCTTTTCCAGAAGTTCGATGGAAGTCTCCATCCGATTGCATTTTACTCTTCACTAGGAAGTTTAAGACACAAGGTAGTAATGAACGGTTATGGTAGGTAGTAGACAAAGAGGCCTTTGCCGTGGTTTCGTCTCTGATCCATTTTAAGATGCTATTGTTGGGCAATAAAGTAGAGGTTCTGACGGATCATAAGCCATTGTTGGATTTTTCCCCCAAAAAGAGCCCGGTGGTATTTGACAATCAGGGATTTTAATGCTAACATTAAGTATATACAGGGTAGACAGAATGTCGTAGCAGACGCTCTTAGTAGAAGTTTTTCTGACGAGCAAGGTACTCATGTATGTTACGTATCTGGAGATAGCATAGGTTGGGATATTAGTTTAGTAGAAGTGAAGCAAGATGAAGGTGAAATTCTGAGAGATGCAAAGGCATTTCTTAGAGGGGAATTAGTTAGGAAGGATTATAAGCTGCCTTTTGCAGGGCTTGAATTAGAGGGTAATTTGTTGGTTAGGAAGATTAGATACGGACTAAGAAATAGTGAAGTTAAGGGTGATACGACGCAAATAGTTGTTCCTGAGTTTAGTACCTACGGTGTTAGATATTGTTCACAGTAGGTCTAGCTCAGCGGTAAGTATTTGGGGATTGAGAAAACTTATCAAAATGTTCGGGGACAATTCTTTTGGAAGAATATGCTTAATTCGGTAGAAGACTTTGTGAGATGTTGTTCAGTTTGTAATGCTTGTAAGCCATCAAGGGTCGTTTCTTGTAAATTGGGTTCATTCCCGATTCCTACCAGACCACAGAAAGAGTCCACATGGACAACTTGAGTAATTTCTGTGAATCTAGTTATGGCCATAGGCACCTGTTAGTGGTTGTTGACGAGTTAACTAAGTTCGTAGAGATTTTCCTGTTGAAGCATAAAACAGCGGAAGAGGTGGCAATCGCGTTCTTTAATTGGTATATTTGCCGGTACGGGGTCCCGGAGGAGGTTCTGATTACAGGTAATGGCAGGGAGTTTGTGAATAGAACGTTGGAGTGCCTTGGCGGATGTAATGGGCAATCGGAAGGTCAGTATCATCCCATACAGACCAGAAGCGAATGGCCTGTGTGAATGAGCAAATAGGAAGGTCATTGTAGCTCTTCGGATGACTGTAGGAGGTAATGATCAAAATTGGGATCGGTATCTTCCACAGGTCCAACATAGGATCTACACTATGTGGAGCAATATCATTAGAATGTCCCCCAGTGAAACGCTGTTTGGTTACCCAGCACGGGGTGCGTTCGATTTGTTGCCCATTCCAACAGGTGACGATACGATGAAGTCGCTTATAGGTACCGCAAAGGAGAGATATGCGCGCCTTGCTAAGAATCTTGAAATGAAAATGCGAGACATGGTAGATAGGAGCAAAGCAAAGCCAGATAGAGTTAAAGTGGCTGTTGGAGATAGGGTTTATGTGAAGATAAATGTCAGGAATTAATTGAACTATATGCTGGGTCTTAAGTTTGACGCTCCTTTTCGCGTTGTAGAAGCAAAGAAGGGAAATAGATTTCTTTTTATTGATGAAAACACCGGTGTGTCTCGATTGACATATATATCTAAAATTAAAATGACAGGTTAATAGGAATTGTATGGGTTAATTCCTGGGTTGCAATGTAGTTATGATAATTTCATTTTCTATTTTTTTTTTCTTTCTCTCTGTTTTTTTAATGGGTTTTAAATGGGCGTTACTTGAAGTTTTCTTTAACTAGGGAGGACGTTAGTCCTTATAGTTATACAAATCTTTAATTGTCCGACTTCAGTTTTTGGTATTATGTGTGGCATTACTTAGTTAAAATTATGTGCTGAGTACCATAGAGTTTCACAGATATATGAAATATTTTGATTTATTTATTTATTTATATATATATATTTTTTATGTATCGTATCTACGGTTAGGGACTTTATTGTTCGCATTTGGCGATAGTAATTTGTTGTTCTGAGTTAATGGTTCGCATGCACATGACTTTTGTGAGTCATGGCATGGGCTAATTTCATAGTGAGGTGAGGCTCGTGTGTTATTATGTAAGAATATTATGATATATACTTGACGTCTGACGCAATATCTTTGAATATAGAGTTACAGAATAAGGGTTTGTTACTTAGGATTTTGTTTTTGGGGAGGTAATTTATATATATGATGGAATCTGTCTGATCTGTTACAGGTTTGGGTAAATCAGTGGGGTTTAGGATAGGATTAGAAAGACTTTAATATAACATCCAAGTTTGAGTACTTGGAATTTTTTTATTAGTTTTCTTTTTGAATTAAGAGGGCTGTGCCATTGGTAATTGTAGTTGTTATGATCATAGGAACGATAGCCAGTATGTCAATTGCTATTTTGCTGAGAATTGAGCAGGTTTCAACAATATTTGCTAAACAGGGTAAAACTTTAATGACTTTACGAGATATGTTACCCCTCAGATGTTTAGGATTGCCTTTAATGAATTTAGTATATTGGTAGGTTTCTCGGGTAGTTTTTTTTTTTTAATGGGTAAACTTTTGTGAACAGTATCTTAGAGTTAGTGTACCTGATAGTGAGTTGATTGTGGAAGTTCCAGTTAGCAACTTGGGATTGTTTTACATTGTTTTTACATATGACCTTTGCCCTAGTAGTACTAATAGTTCATTACCCCTTAAATGCCTAGCCTCTATTTACAAAAGTGTCTGCCGTATGCCGGCAGTGTTCGGGAGTTAGCGCCGAGGCAGAAAAAAAGTTTTTTTTCAAAAAATCACAGCATGCTTAGTTTTTAAGATTAAGAGTTCATTTTTGGCTCCTTTTTTTGTCATTGTCTGAAGTTTAGTATGCAAAAATCGGAAATGAAAAAAAAATCATTATCATATATAAATATTGGAATATATGACAGAGCGAAAAAAAAATTTCATATATAATTGTATACAAATCGCGCTGTGAGCAAAACGGTTAAAGCTAATGAGTTATTTTTTTTTTCGTTGTATTGTAAACTAAATTGCGATGATTTTGGTATATAAAAAATTGTAAAACGATCAAAGCAACACAGAGAAAATATTATCACAAAATGATGCATGAATTCGTAAGGCGCGGACGTAAAAAAAAAAGTAAAAAAAAAAAAATTAACCATAAATCGAAATATTGTGCTAGAGACTTTTCGTTTGTTGCAAAATGAAGGTAATTGATTGCATATTACTAGACTAAGTGTTTTAGCTTAAAATTGCAGTTTTTGACCATTTCGGTCGAGTTAAAGTTAACCGAAGGTCGAATTTTTTCTATTTATTTTGATTTATATGAAAATTTGTTAAAACTGATAAAAGCTACAGCCATGATTTTTTTTTTTTTTTTTTTTGTATTCTACATGAAATTGCGCACATTTTCATTTATAACACTTTATGTAACGCCTAATAGAAACGGTGCGAAAATTACGACAAAGTGACTGAAGAAATTCTGAGATTTTCAGCCGAGTTACCGCGTGCGGAGGTAAGGAAAAAGTTTTTTTCAAAAATTCACCATAAATCTAAATATTCTGCTAGAGACTTTCCATTTGTTGTAAAATTAAGTTAAATGATAGAAAGTTACTAGAATGTAAGAGTTTTAGTTTAAAATTGCTTTTTTTGACCATTTCGCTCGACTCAAAGTTGACTGTAGGTTTAAATTTTGGCACTTATCGTGATTTATATGAAAATATTTCAAAACTAATAAAAGCTAAAGCAATGAGTTAATTTTGTTGTATTTTAAATTAAATTGCGCAAATTTTCATATATAAAGCTTTATGTAACGCCTAATATAAAACTGCAAAAATTAAGACAAAGTGACTAAAGAATTTCTGAGATTTTCAGCAGAGTTAGGGCGGACGTAAGGAAGTAGTTTTTTTTTCAAAAATTAACCATAAATCGAAATATTGTGCTAGAGACTTCTCATTTGTTGCAAAATGAAGTTAAATGATTGAATATTAGTCGAATGTAAGAGTTTTAGCTTACAATTGCATTTTTTTACCATTTCGGTCGAGTCAAAGTCGACCAAAGGTTGAAATTTTGGCACTTATCATGATTTATATGAAAATATGTCGGCGTTTATGGGGTAATAATATGGCATAGTGAATAAACTAGTTACATTTTGGGTTGGCTGTCGATATGACCGACTTACGTAAGACACCACTTCCTCGCAGTAGAGCTGTTCGGAATGTCTTCTATGAGCCTCAACTTATGCAAGTTAGATATGGGAGCCGTCTACGATACGCCTGCAGGTTGCTATGCCTGCGCTTTCGTGAGGAGATCCAGGGTTTTGGAGAGATGTCGGGCAAGGCGTCTACAAACCGTCGTTGTTGGGAGACATCTGGTGGGCGCAATGGATTCGTAAGCGCCGCAAGCCATTCAGCATAGTAGGGTCTCCAGGAATTCAGGACGCAAAGGATACCATGTGCTTGCGCAGTCGCAGGCCATTAAGTTCAGCGTAGTTAGATCATCTAGAATGCAAGATTTCAAGTGTTGTGTTCCATAAAAGAACTGTTATTGGAATAATACCTGTGTTAGGAGACATATAATTTTCGTATCTAGGGCACAAGTTTTGATATGATTTTGGAGTTGGCCCCAACTGAACTTTTGATGGGACAGTTATCGTAATTGCACGAGGACGACGAAAGTAAGTGAACCCAGCTCCTGTAACAATCATGAAGGCGACCTTTGGAAAAGTCAGATGATGATCTGGCAGGGAACTTTCGCTGTAGAGGCGATGGTGCTGGTGACGAGGAATGACTGATGGATGCGTTTTAAGTGCAAAGATACAATGTGATAGTTCTTCGAACCGTTGCACCGGAAATGTATATACTTGCATATGTGCGATTTCCTATGACATATAACGAGAGGAACACTGAGTCTCTCGGGAGAAACTGCCATGAACTAGAATTGCGGGAGATGTGTTTTATATATATATATATATATATATATATATATATATATATATATATATATATATATATATATATATATATATATATATATATGTATATATATACAGTAAATTAAAGCGTAGACAGGCTTGCGTGTGTTCATTAAGATATACTGTAATTATTTGTGAGTGCGTGTGTTTTCTAACCATCAGAAAGAAAATAATATTTATCTTAGAATGTTATTATTCAAATTTGCATGTATACGAAATGCATAAAGATGCAATGACTAAATGAAACATGTCTATGTGGCCTGCAATTATATATATATATATATATATATATATATATATATATATATATATATATATATATATATATATATATATATATATATATATATATATATATATATATATATATATATATATATATATATATATATATATATATATATATATATATATATATATATATATATATATATATATATATATATATATATATATATATATATATATATATATATATATATATATATATATATATATATATATATATATATATATATATATATATATACATATATGTGTGTGTGTGTGTGTGTGTATACATATATATATATTTGTATCCAAATAGAATATATTCAATACCAAAAACACTCCGATTAATTTAATCAAAGTACTTCCCTCTTAATGACACACATATACGTTTTCCTTTATATCCTCTCTTTAATTATTACAGCAGTCCCCTACCTCTCTCTTTATTTCACCTTTTTAAAGAGATACTATAACTTCTATATGAATAGGAGATGCCTATTTAAGCATCATTTATGATAATGCTAACAAATACTGTTCTAAACGAATAGCTTTGACAGTGTGGAATAAAAGTACCATAAGGTGAAAGGTATTGAACAGTCCCTCTCTGTTTTTAGAGGAAGAAAGAGGAAGGACCATTATGGTTATGCAGGCGGGAACCTTATTAGCCAGCGCGATTTTCTGAAAAGGTGAAATGGTCGAGTTAACATAACTTTAAGAGACAAAGGTCGCGGCATTGAAGAAGCTGAATTCTAATACCAAATCAAATTGTTTTCTTGAGAAGTAATGGCTTCTGTTCCCTCTCGGAATAACGTCAATAAACGTTCTTCCTTCTGGGTCCTTTACTAATCTTCTGTTTCATTTTTCAACAGTAGGTTCGATAACGAAGAGACGTGTATTGAAAGCGTATTGGAATTGTCGAGAATTACTGCTACAGGTTCTCTCTCTCTCTCTCTGTCTCTCTCTCTTTCTCTCTCTCTCTCTCTCTCTCTCTCTGTTAAATGTTACAAACAAAGTGGGCGTTCAGCTAGTAAACCTATAAAACAAAAAGAAACCTTTAATTTTAAGTTAATGTTTTTATCAAAATAAAAAAAACATTTTATTAATACCTTGATGTCACTGTAGTCCTGATTCCTCGTCCGTCGCTGGTTCGATCCCACGGGACGGTGGACTTATTATCAACTAAAATTCCCCTTCGGTAACATATATGAAAATATATTATTTCCGGAGGTAGAGTGAATTGATATTAAAAGACGTTTGTAGCTTTCTGATTATTATATATATATATATATATATTATATATATATATATATATATATATATATATATATATATATATATATATATATATATGTATATAACATATATATTTTATTACATTTTACAATAATAATAATGTTCCCTCGGGGACTGTAAAAGCAATATTTTTACATTTATTTTTCATATTCAAACAAAAAAGTTTTTCTAAAGATGCTGTCTTGATAATATTCATGCCTTCTTCACCGCCAAAAGTGGAAGGTTTCCAGTATATGGGACTACAGATTGGATTTGCAACAAGTCCTTTGACACTCCATGGAACTCCAGTGTTTACAATTGTTAAGGGTGTTACTGGAGGGCCAGGGCGTTCAGCTAGTAAACCTATAAAACAAAAAGAAACCTTTAATTTTTAGTTAATGTTTTATCAAAATAAAAAAAAATGTTTATTAATACCTTGATGTATATATCTAAAATAATATTTCATCTTATATATTTTGTAAAATAAAGT